>NW_019525485.1:3432487-3476290 GCF_002814215.2 Seriola lalandi dorsalis | reverse complement strand
ACTCACTCACTCACTGTAGAACCTGTAGAATAAACAGCTTGTAGAATATGATAGAATGTGAGAGGGAAGAGGGCCTGAAGAACAAAAGGAGACATTGTAGTCCTCGTATTTCCTTTTTTAGTCAGTGATGAAGTCTGGTCGTGGTAAACACAGCAAACATTTCAAACTAAATGAATCTTTCTTTTTATTTCTAAAGCTTCAACACAGACTTCAGATCAGATCAGGTCTCTGGTGAAGAATCTTCTGCCTCATCTTTATCTAACGTCGCCATGGTTAAGACCCTGACAGGTTCAAACATGACTGACAGTGGAGGAGTTGACTGTGATTGGTTTTTCTCCTGTGATGAACACTGTGTATGAGATATCACATTTTCAAAATAAAATAAAATTCATTCCACTGATTAAAAGCTCTGCTTCAAAGTAGAAGTTCTCCATAGAAATATAGTGGAGTCAAAAGAACAATATTTGTCTTAAAGTGTAGTGGAGTCGTAGGTTTCTAAAAAAAATAAATAAAAGTGAAGTACAGATACTAGAAAAATGTAAATGTACTTCATTCCTGCCCAGTTTTCATTGTATAATTCATACTGAGAGCACTGTTATGTTAATGGAACACATGCCAAAAAGGATGTGAACTGCTAATCTATTTTATGTGGCTACACCATCAGTTGTTGATTGGGCTGGGTTGGTGGGCTTTTATTTTCAGTTGAAATCACTTCTGAAAACATGCTGCAGATGTGTCGCAAAGGACAACTTGGGAACAGACTCAGTGTGTTTTGGCACATGGACCAGTAATCTGAATCACAGGGCTCAGTCTCTGCTGGTCAGAACGCCCTTAAATGAGTTCATATGTTTAGGAGATTTCCCACTGATGACCACATCAACAACACAATTTCATGCGTACAAAGACGATGAATCATGCACCTCAGTAAATACAGAAACAGTAGCATTGGTTTCTGTGGCAGCCACACTGATTTAGGATGAAGACAGTTATCTGCCGTGCGTCCTGGCCTCTGACACTGTAGGACGAGATAAAGGGTGCGGATCAGGACAGTATACGATGTCAATAGATCTTGTAGTGAGGAAAAGAGCAAACCATGGGAAAAAAAGATAGAAAGGATGAACGCTGCAGCAGCATAATGTGAAAGAGAACGAAATGTGAAAAGCTATAACTGCAAAAGAAACTGGGACAGCTGAGCATGGAAAGAGTTCAGGGATGGTGGATGGAATATTTTCTTTTCACAGAGAGAGCAAGAGAAAGAGATAGAGGGAGGGGAGAAAAGAGGGAAAGAGCTATTTCTGAGGAGATTGCAGCTCACTGTGACACAGTGCGAGCGCTCAGTGACCTGAGCGAGGGAAGATGGTGAGAGGGAAGAGGGCAAAATTCGCAAAATCCCTCACTTGGGGGCCTGAAAAGACGGAGGGATGGTGGAGAAGGGAAGCAGAGGACAGAGATTAGTGGCAAGGGCTAACCCAAGGGACAATGGAGTGGCCTGCCAGTGGAAATGCATCATGGGTATTATATTGTGGTTGTGTGTTTTGGCTCGGAAAGTGAGAGACCATTTATAATTCAGGGTGACTAGTACCACCCGAGGCAGACACTCTCAATCTGGCTTAACTCTCTTTCTTCTATTCTTCTGCCTCTTCTCCTCCTCCTCCTCCTCCTCTTGTTTTCTCTCATTTTTCCTCCCCAGCAGCGTCTTACTGTCGCTCTCTGTCTCATTGTTATCTCATGTTTGTTCGCCCTGTGTCACACTGTCTCTTGCCTCTAGTTTTAGCAGTGTGAAATAAAACAAGCCAGGCGGGGAGATGGCCTTTTTTTTTTTGGTCACAGTAAAAGTATAATGGCTGATAAAGCATCTCAGAGCAGAGGGAACAGCAAACAGTAAAGGTGCTGAATGTAGCTGAATGAGCATAAACGGACCCGGAGCTCCATCATCACCCTTGTTGGCTCAGATCTCTGATGAGTAGAAAGTTTCAGTGGCAGTCTTCATGAAGAAATAACTCAATAAATAAATAATACGCCTTTATTGGCTAATTTAATAAAAGGAGAGAAATAACACACTCCTTGCATCAACCGCGACTAAGGGTCCTGTTCTACGATGTATTTTTTAACAATATGTTGGAGGGTTGCTGATATTACAGACAAGAATCCTCTTAACAGCCAAGAAAGAAAGAAAGAGAAGTGCAAGTGAGAAGGTTGTTTTATTCCTATTTATAATATAATGTAGAAGTGACATTTCAGATCATTACATGGTTACTCAGGTGTACGATCTGAGCAGGACGTGGATGATGTATTGTTCATCATAACCAATGATAATTTGCAGAATCACCCCAGAGCACGTGTCAGACTGTTCTGTACTGCGCTCGTCTAGAATCTGCTCTTAACTAATCCAGCTGGATTTGTTGTGGAGATGTACACTGGAGCCTTGGAGCTGGTTCTGTTGCAACTGCCTCCTGCTCCGTCTCCCTGGCTGTTGGATCCCTCCGGGTGGACCGTCACAGTGCAAGTGTACATCAAGGCCAGCCGTCAGGCAGGTGGATGACTGGGCATCTGGGACAGCAAGAGTGGAATATGGCGAGTGGATTACCACGGATTGACTGGGACCGGCGGTGACGTTAAGGAGGGAACATTTACCGACGGTGGCGTGATGGCGGCGTATATGCTTTGAGACAAACCCATCGAGCAGCTTATCCTTTTCTCAGAGTTCTGACTCCTCTGAGCGTTTTGACACTTTCACAGTATTTCTACAGAACCTGGACCCTCTTTATCATCAACATGGGGCCTTTACATGACTGCTACCCACAGGAGCACTCGACTCATAGCTAGTTACGAATTGTGTCTAAATAATGTAATCATATTGCCAGACTGAACATCGATATCGGATGATGCAGTGATCTTAAATGTTAACTACTCACAACACAACCAGCTGTCTTTTGTCTACTGACAGATTCCATGGGTCTTTTTGAAAAGCAAAACACAGTCTTTTTAAATATTACAGACAGTACGGAGATGATCATTCTCTGTGCACACACACACTGAATTCATTATAATACACCAGACAACAGCCATTGTTTAGTTCAGCTAACTCACAGAATTAGGCTAACGAATTGGGCCAAGTTAATTGGCTTGAGCTGATAAGATCTAAAAACTGCTCTTTGACTTTAAGGGCACAGAAAAATCCTGGAGGAGACAGGGGGCATGTTTTGGATGAAGCATGGGAATTATCTCAGATGAGCTGAGAGGTAAAGGTGTTGAGTCAGTTGATCCTGGTCTCAGTCTGTAGTGTTCAGTGAACTCTATTCGTAGTGTCCCAGAAAAATGCATTTATTCTGTCCTTAAGGCGGGGGGAGGGGTTCTTGGTTTGAATGCATTTTTGTTTTTGAGCATTTTGAGTTTTTGCAATGGAAGTGTTCAAGTTGATGTTGATAAAAACCAAAATTATTATTGAATCAAACCCAAGATACAAATCAGTAAGTGATCAATAAATCCAAACCTCACACTAAACTTAACCTCAACCTAAAGCCTGAGCTGTAGCACACAATGTCTTCCCTCTGAAAGTCTGTCTTACAGAAAAAACCTTAACACTTCATGAGGATTACAAAGAAATCCACAGTTTTAAGTTAATAAATTCTCTCCATTGATCCTGGCCTCAGTCTGAATGTCTAAATCACTGATTACAAAAGCATTCATCGCTTTCCAGAGAAAATCGACCAAAAATAAAAGAGTAGAACGTTATGTGTAACATTACTTTGTACTCTCCAAGTTGAAGGCAATCTCACTCTCTGATAATAGTATTTTTTTTAATGCTTTTTCTAAACTTTTCATATTCACTGTGATGTGGGTGACCCCTCCCTCCCATCAACACAGAAAAGCAGCCCTCAGCTCTCACCCTTGTGGAGAGCTCTGTTTCATTCCTCCTGAACACCACAGGTGGAAATCCGGTTGTTAAGTGGGCTGAAGTTTCTGGCCATCATCTAGAATATACAGACTTTGCTCGGTTATTGGACGACAATGGAGCACAGAGGTACAGGACAGGCAAACGTTCTAGGCACTTTAGATGTTTAGATTTGTATCCATCATGCAAGACCATCAGGAGGAATCTGATTAGTCCTAGATACATTTAAGAAACAATGAGCCCAAACATACAGCCATAGTCTTAAAAAACTATCTCCAGAGGCAAGAAGAATTAAAGCTGCGGGTCCTCGCCCTGTCACACACCTCTGCGCCGCTGCCAGGAGTCTACTCGACGCAGCCAACATGCAAAATGTCCCTGTATATGAAATGTAAACAAGACCATGAAAATCTCATGTAAATCAAATGATGATTGTCACTCAAGGGTCACTTCCTGTTTTCAGTAGGTGGCACTATGGGTATGGCATCATATTAACATGCAAATGTCTTGAGTGTGGGAACTTCCTGTTTAATGGCGAAATCTGCTGCAAAATTCACCAAGCTGGTCCTCCAACGAAAACTGAAAAGCTTCACAATTTTGCAGTGCAAAGATGTTAAGATTAGACCGATCAAATATGATGAGGATGATTCATTTATATTTTACATATATATATATATATATATATAGAGTAAATTCAAAATGGCTGACTTCCTGCTGGGTTTAGGGTATGGGTGCTGCAGGCTTTTTGTGAGTCTTGGCATATTACTTACTACTGGTTTTGGTACATGTAGGTGAAACAGCAGCAGGGGCTGCCTATTTTAGATTTTCTAAGGGGTGCTATCGACCCATTTTGCCAAGTCCAATTGTAAGACCCATGAAATAAGTACTTTGTCACCAGGCCTGACAAGTGTGCAAAGTGTGATGTGTTTTTGAGCATGTTTAGAACCCCCAAAAGCTGAATAACTATAACTATGGTCCGTGATCGGGAACCTAACAGGGACTCCTGCAACAGATGGTGTGGCCCTAATCTCAACATCATGGAGTCAGTCTGGAATCACATGAAGAGATAGAAGACACTGAGACAGAAGACATCCACAGAAGAACTGGTTCTCCAACCTATCTGCCTTGAAATACCGCGTGCAAGTGCAAGTTTTCGGTACTAAAATTAAGTGAAGACGTTGGCTCTTTTTGTGGTCAAAAACTGCACCTTGTGTGGAGTTAACTGATACACAGATAAAACTACTCTTTTCATTATTTTTGAAAGTGTCTCCTCTTTGCTTTGAGTACCTAAACCTTTTGCATGTCAAGCCCACGCGTACATGTTCCTGTCCCAACCTTTAAGTACTACTGCCCTGCCCTTGTGCTACATGTGCCAGTCCACCCCATACACCCTGAACCCCACGTCCCAATTGAGCCAAGTGTGTCAGGGGAAATTCACTTTCAATGGCTCCATTGTCTGGTGCCATGGCTCTGCAGCAGGGGCTGCAAACAAAGGGCTGTGTTGTCCAAAACCCCTGTCTGCATGCTGGGGACAAAAGGCCTCCAATGGCACATGCTTAATGTGTTGACAAATGTGTAGGACACTGTGTGTGTGTGTGTGTGTGTGTGTGTGTGTGTGTGTGTGTGTGTGTGTGTGTGTGTGTGTGTGTGTGTGTGATTGTTTGTGTTTGTGTGGGTCTTTTGTGGTGGGTATCTGAGGTAATATGATTGGTATAAGACAATGCAGGCATGTCTAAGCAGACGGGTAACAGGTTAGCATAATAAGAAGCCAACTGGCCAGGTCTTTGATAAAAAGTGGGAACCAGTATACATGTTCTACACACTGACTGTGCACTGAGTTCTGATGATAAGACTGGTTCAATACAACAATAGTCTGTGGGTTATGACCCAAAATTGGTTGTGACCTCCCCGTTAGGGTTGGACATGATGCAATCTGACATATTACAAGCCTTTTTTTATACACTGCACCGCTATGTAAATGACTTGGTATAAAACTGTTAAAACAGCAGCTGTCAGCAGCATTAAACCTAAGAGCATATCTAAAATATTAACATCAGCCTACAAAAACTCAATTTTACAGGATGTAAATCCTACTCCGAATGATAAAAGTGACTATTTGTCATTACCCTGGGCTAACAGGATGAGACACTTTATTGAACCCTGTGACAGGCGGCATCTGCAGCACCCCAACCACTGCTGATGGATGTACTGTAGGTGAGACAGCCTGGTGTTATGTTGCATTCATTTGCACATTAAAAGAATAAAAATAAAAAAAGGATGAATATGGAATAACATAAATGCAGCACAATAATATTTTCATTAGCATATTTCTGCAAGTGGGGCTTTCCCTCAGGATACTGTGACCAAAGAGGAAAGAACAACTTGAATCTGAAGTGAGGAGGCTTACTGCCACTACAGGGTGAAGGTGTAAATATGTCTGATTTGTTGGGTAAGAGGAAAGAGCATGTCTTGTATGGGAAGAGTTGCAGATGAATCTGTTTCACATTTCATATTTATTCAGGAACATTAACATTATATTATTGTATTAACATTATAAATTGTCTTCCCCTTTACCAGTTCCAGAACCTGTCGATTGTGTCTTAGCTGCATTTATGACAATAAATTAAATTAATGTTTCTCAAAACAGTGCAAAATAGAGAATAGAGGAGCAACATTATTATTCAGACATTCAGTTATATATATATATATATATATATATATATATATGTGTGTGTATATATATGTATGTTAATAACTTCATACCTACATTGTTAGATTTATGTCTATTTTGTACTTTTGGTAGCCTGCTTGCTATCAAGAGTACAAAATGGATAACTTACTTGCTACATACCAATGTTGCTAACTTTATACCTACATTGTTAGCTTAACTGATAGTTAGCACATGCTTTGGAATTCTTTTTTAATGCGACACATTGATAGTTTATCTTCAACATCACCTGCTGCTTCCTGATCATTCAGATGAGGAAGCTGCTGATCCTAATTGTGAGGAAGTGTAGTGAACACGTTGCAGTGTGTGGGGAGAGATGGTGTGGTAGTACTGGAATTCATGATGAGTAATTTATTAGTTTTAGGCCAGTAACGTGCGTGGAGGATATCAGGATCGCCTCTTCCACGTCTCTCTGGTTCATGCAGACTCCGGCTTGTTCAGACACCAGCGTGATGTGAATTCACAAGCAGAGCAGGACGGACTGAAGGAGGAAGAGAGAGAATGGGAGACAGCTTACACGCAGGAAAAAGGAGATTTGTGAGAGATGGTAGCACGGCACTGAGAAATAAAAGGGCCACATGTCATTTCCATCTCTTCATGTCTTTTCTCTTCACTTTCCTCTCTTCTTCTTTTGTAATTGTGTTGATGTGGAGTGCTTTTACGCCTGCAACCCCGAGGACACAGCGGAATAGAGCCTCTCCAACAGTCCACTGGAACATCCATCCATCCACCCTCCGCTTCTCTCTATCTCTCAATCCTTGTCACCACCCTTGTACCACCCCTCCCTTTGAAAAGCTCTCCCTGCTGGCTACTGCCAGACAAAATAATTCCCATTTTAACTGCCCACTGCACAGAATGCCCATAATATATCCGCAGGGGTTTGATAGGGCTGTTGATCAATAACAATTACTCAACGATTCGCCGGCGAGCTGCTGAGAGTTCTGGCTTTCACAGTTCATTCTGTGGTCTGTTCTGTACTTTAGAACAAAACAAACACACATATGGGTTTGATCACACTCCAAATCCCCCACCAGGACTCACTGAATGAAGAACACGCCTGGTCCTCATGCCCAAAGAACAAATGACGAAGCAAAATGAATATTCCAGTAATTCACTTTTGTTACATCTCTGCTCTGAATGACTTAATTTATTCTGGCTAATGGTGGGATAACACGTTATGATTCTAATGATGATTTAGACATGAAGAGTCAGAGTCTGGGAAACTGGGATTCTAATACTTTGTTTTCTCATCTACTTGCTGCTCTTCATTCTTGTTCAGATTATTTAAACATGTTTAATGGTTGCAATAGGAAACAGGACCACTGAGAGAAATAATATTTTTTTTAATGAAAATTTTATAAAAGTATTCAAAAGATTTGAGATTTGTGCATGCAACTTATTTAACACCTATAATTCGACATCGGCTTAAGCTTGCTTCATCTCCTTTATGTCAATTCTGTTCACAGGAATACATACAGTATGTTCTGAAAGTGCCCCTGACGTACAGTCCAGTCACTTATTAAATCACTATCAGAAGTTCTCAATAAGGAAATTCCATGTTGTCCCTTACTATGTTTGCTCAATGACAATTCTCAGGTCCCCGTGTCTGTCCATGAAGAAAGAATCAGGCTGTCCAGCCCAACTGCAGCAAAGCAAGTCCTGGTTCTACGCTGGAAACCACCACACACAGTCCTTAAATCACTGGTGGTACCTGCTCTTAGATTTTCTAACATTAAAGCTTTGTGTTGTACATCCTCATGGTGCTAAAGGGAAGACATTGTTGTTGAATCTCTTGCCTTATTTCAGAAGTATATATGTATATGCATTCACCCTTTTCTTTATTCATTCATTTATTCATTTTTTGTTGTTCATTCTGTCAACATGACTTAATAAAAAAATAAAATCAGTGACCATCAGCATTTCTCTTGTCTCTTTTCCATTTCATCACAGTGTGCAGTACAGACCAGTGAGGCTTTATGATGAATGTCCGTTCCTGCTTGGTAAAAGCGAGACTTCACATTCTAATGGGATGTATTGATGCAGCTGTAATCACAGCCCACCTATTGCCCAGTGTGCTCTCTCTGTATTTATTCACTTGTTCAATACGTGATCCTTTCTGACTGTCGAGGTGAAATAGGACAATGGCGATGGCAACAAACACAGGTAGTCTATTTCCTGTTTTTCTGTGTCAATGTGAGTCTTCAGAGAAGCAGCAGTTTATTTGCTCCCAGCATCTGCAACACCACGGCTACTGTACCTGGACTAAATCTTTTGTGTGTACAATTGTTGTGCAAATGATGCAACGCACCACAGCCTGTGTTTTGCATCTAAGAGTTTACAGCAACGCTAGTGGTTCTGTGGGGCTGAACCAACCCGACCTTTCCTCTTTCAATACCAAATTCTCACCATCTGCCTATATAGATTCCTGATCCGGTGTCAGTTCTCTTTACCAAACTGTCTGATCTGGATCGGATAGATCTGTATCCCTTTAGGCACAGCAGTGCTTTGAGACAGATGCTAACACCAGCATGGTAACAATCAAGTCTCTGAGTCAAATCTGAGTCTGATTAATGTTTACCATCTTCACCATCTTAGCTTAGCGTGCCAGCATGCTAACATTAGCTAATTAGCACAAAATACAAAGCACTGCTGTGGCTAAGAGGAATGTCATTAATTCTGCAGCAATTTGGTCATAAACAAAAACACTGGACAGATTAAACATTTGACCCGATGGATTCAATTTTATGGTGATTTCTAAAGCAGTTGTGAAGATCTTTCAGTCAGATGTGTGTGTGTGTGTGTGTGTGTGTGTGTGTTGTTGTGTGAGGACTTCAGTCTGTGTCAGTTTCAATAGTCTTGAAGTGTGTTCCCAGCTGAAGATGCAGGACACATGAAAAGATGCTGCCACAGACTAGTGGAGGTGATTGGTGACATGCTAGAACACTGAACAGTGGTGACACATTACTCACGAGTGTTCTTTATTACGAATCCCCTGCACAGGCAGGTCTGGATGTTTGCTAGTTTCACTTCCACCGTCTCTGTGAAAATGATTGGACTGGACCGGTGGATTCTGACATAATGTGATATTTAAGACTCTCCTCCCATCTTCTGTCCTGTCCTGTTCCTTGTTCCCCCTCTCTCAGCTCCTCTTTCCTCCGCCCATCTCATCTTGTTACCCTTCTCCTTTCTGTTCTTTTTCTGTTCCTTTCCTTTTGTTTTTTTTTTCCATCCTGTCTTCTCTCCTTTCTTGTCCTTTTGTCTTGTCATTTTCTTTCCTTCCGTTTCCTCTTCTCTCCTCTTGTTTTTCTTTCCTCTTGTCCTCGCGCTCTTCTGACCTTTTATTTCCGATATTTTCTTGCCCTCTTCTCTGTGCTCCTTCTTTCCTTGTTCCACTCCTTTCAACCTCCTCCTAATTTATCACATCCTTTCTCTCCTCATTGCACCTTTCCTCCTTTCTCCTAACTTGATTCCTTGCTTCCTTCCCTTCTTTCTCCTCTCCTCTCACTGTTTCCCCTCTTCTACTTCTCCCTTTTCTCCTCCCATTACTCCTTTTCTTTTCTCATGTGACACGCACAAAACACACGTCTTTCCTTCTTTCTTCTCTTTATCTACTTTCACTTATCTTCTCCTTTTCCTCCATGACCTCCCATTTCCTTTTCTCATATCATCTCCCGTCTTCATTCTTTCTTCTTTGCTGTCCTTTCCTCGCTCCCTTTTCTTCTTTTTCTTCACTTCTCTTCTCCTCTACTTCTCCCTTATCCTCTACTCTGTCTCTTCTTACCTCTCTCTCCTCCTCTCTCCACCAGTATTTAAGCTCCATGTTAAAATGTGTCTGGTGTGAGTTGAGAGCTGTTTGAACAGGAGGTTCTTCTGTCCTAATAACTGACACCTTGGTACCAGTTATGGATGGACTTTGTCTTAATAAGTTGCCTCTGTTAGATATTTATAACAGCCTCTCTCAGTTTCTTCCTCCCTTTGCCTCTGTCTCCTTCTTCGCCCTCCAGTCTGTCCACACCCTCTTTGCCCTTTCCTCCGCTCACTTCCATTTCACTTTATTTTCTCCCTCATTACCCCTCCTTCCCTCCACCACCACTCCTCTCCACTCCGTCCTGTCTGCCCTTCGTCTGGTCTCCATCCTCCTCGTCCTCTCTGACTCCTCGTCTTATTCACGGGACTGAAACCATCACAGACAATTAGCGCCGATGTATTTCGCTCCAAAGGCCAGACGAGATGAGGAAGAAGTGTGTCTGGGATGCAAGATGCAGTGAAACAGCGGGGGTCTCTGAGTGTCCTTCTTACCAAATGCCAACATGCTCATTCAATTTCTCCTCTCCCTCTTTCCTCTCCGCCTTTTGTTTTCAGATTTACATCATCATTACCGCAGCTTTGTGTGGGTCCTAATGGGCGAATGAGGTATTCGGTTGGAGTGAGGTATTCTGCACATTGTCTTTGTGAGCCTGAGGATCATCTGAGTGCTTGACTAAATGTATCTTTGTCTGAGACAATGCGAGAAAGACAGCCACACAAACAAAGCTCTTTTACCAACTGCTGCTCCCTCATCACATCACAAGAGAAAATACAGTGAAGGCTTGTGCCCTGCTTTCTCCACTTTCTCACATCTTAATTTATGGATGTTGGGTCTTCTTACCCGCCTGGCCGTGTCCTCCAGCTGCCCCAAACACAAAGATGTCTGGGAGTGAATGTAGGCCAGGGAGATGCGGGGCTACGGGGCACAAAAGGCAGCAGAAGTGGATGGATGAATGAAGGGCAGGAAGAGTTTTCTCCTCCGCAGCCTTAAATCACCAACAATCTCCCGCGCCGGCACATACGTTTGCATACTAATTAGGTCAAACGTCTGCCTCCTTGGAAAAGACAGAGCAGGCGACTGTCTGTCCCTTTGTTTCTCCACCCCTCTTATTTCCCTCCAAACATTAACATGGTTGAATAAATGTCCTTCTTGGGTGTAGCCAGGCATGATCTGCATACGAGGAAAATAGAGAATAGATGACGAACACCATTGTTGTTAGGGAGTTTGTTGCCTTTCTATTGAAGTTCATAGATGAAGTAAAGAGAGAATCACTGTTTCACTGTGTGCTCATTTTAATTTCTATTTTGTTCTTCATTCACCTATGTAGTGTTTTGCCCATATGCTTTTAACTGTGAGGAGTTTCAGTCTGTTGCCTCCATCTCTCATTAGTGTTGTGCATAACTGAGCTTTAAGTTTTTTAAGTTCACAGTCATGCACCTATGACTTCTTTTTTTTTTTTAAATCAAAGAACCTGACGTTCTAACACAAAGTTGTCTCACTGAAGACAGTTTCATGCTTTGCAGTAAAAATGCTTTTACATAAATTATTTGCCAATGTCTCCTGTTGTAATTCTAAGTTTTTTTGTAAAACAGAACACAATGACTGGGGTGGTGACGGCAGAGGGGAGTTGACTGAAAATCCACACAGGGTGGCAGGAGACTGGAATCCTAAAAGGTGGGTATGGTGAGTTAGATGATTCTCCTGAATCCACAGGAAACAGGCAGACAGACAGTGAGCCAGACTGGCAGACAAAGAGGCAGAGCTGAATAGGATAGCAAAGCACAGGGAGGAAACCAATTACCAGGCAGTCTAAATACCATAGCAAGCACAAACTAGAATCACCTACTTGCGGTTGTCTGCCTCCTCCACTCAGACTACTTTTAGGTTACATCCCTGTTTATTCAGAGTCAGAGAAAATATCAACCATTTGTGTGAAAGTTGGTCATAATTAGTGTGAAGTCTTGAGTAATGGCTAAAAAGGGTTTTGTGAGGTCACATTGACCTTGAACTTTGACCTTTGACCTCCAAAATCTAATCAGTTTGTCCTTGAGTCCCAGTGAATGTTTTTACCAAATTTGAAGAAATTCCCTCAAGGTCTTACAGAGATGTTGCATTCACAAGGCCAAAACCTCATTTTGTGAGGTCACTGTGACCTTGACCCTTTGACCTTTAGCCACCAAAGTCTAATCAGTTTGTGTTTGAGTCCAGGTGAACGTTTGTGCCAAATCTGAAGACGTTCTGTCATAGCCTTGCTAAGATATTGTGTCCAAAGAATGAGACAGACGGATGGATCACAGCTACACACACACACACACACAGAAAACAAACTAAGGACAAACACATGAGGGAACATAGCAGAGAACACAGGGAAAACAGGACCTGATCCTAACAGTAATTGCTATCTAAAATGGTAGCAGGTCATGTGTGTTTTTTATTAGACCACCAAGCTAAAAGTATCACAGTCTAAAACAACGTCCCTGCAGCAGAGCAGTAATTCAGTGGCTCCAGCGTTTGTTCATGTGACAGCAAGTGGTTGCATGAAGGCGAGTCTCTGTTCAAAGTTGGTCACTGTGCTCCTTGATCTCTCTGCGGTCGCTCACTGATGATTTGATCTGGTGTTCACAGACAGCTGCAGGTCCTACAGTGCTTTGTTTGGGGGGGGGGGCATTAAGAGATGTTGACTGGTCACTAACTGCCAGACTTCAAGACCCGTTACTGGGGTCCTCTGAGTGTTCTTTAGGACTGTAAACTATAACGTACTGTTTTATCTTATCTAAAACTAAAGCAATATAATCCAATAATACACAAGCCAATATTGTATATATAATATATATATATATATATATATATATGATGAACTGTGGTGTTGCGATGTTTACAACCAGAAATCAGTACAGGGTGTAAGAGAGAGAGAGAGTGAGTGAGACAGATCGTTGAGTGAACTTGTTGTATTTGAGAGAGAAATGTGCCAGTGTAAAATTGAAGTTAGCTAACACCAACACACACGCAGCTAACTAGCTAACCGCTACGTCTAGAAGGTGTAAATGATTGACAGTAAATAAAAAGTAGCCAAATAAATCTATCACATCTAGAAAATCAAATCTCATGGATTAACTCAAATTAAAACCAGGCTGTTCTCATCGGAGTCAAGGAACTGGGTGTGAGCACAGGAGGCTGGTAACCAGAGTGTAGTGATGAAGTGAAATAAGTAACTGCTGTATCCAGCATCCGTGCCCGTAGATCCGGGCCTGCAGCTGATCAAAAGGTGTGTTCTGGTGTTTTACAGCAACCCTGTCGCCTAGAAATTACATACATATAATAATAACTTATTCTCTCAATTACACTGTGGTGACAAATTGCTGGCTGCGTTGTGCCCAAAGGCAATGAGTTATAGAGTGAATGAAGTGCTACCACTACAAGTGTTGCAGGGAGGTGGGTCAGAGTGGATGTCTGCCTCAGCTGCAGAGTCCAGACTCCCCTCTGTGGTTAGGATCGGGCAACAAGAGCACTTTGCTTGAGGTAAGGGGAAGATGGTGGTTTAGGTTAAAATAAACAGGTTTCAACCTTTTCTGTCTTAAACCAGATCAGGATCTTTCCCTGACTTGAACCTGAAGAAGAGCTGTGAGAGTCTAAATAAAAACATGAAGAAGTTTAATAATGCTGGAGTCACTGTAAGTGGATAAAGTACCACACTGAATATTATAAACCTCATCAAGGAAGGATTTATTGCATCGCCCTTGTATCAGGCTGCATACATTTTAGCTGGAGAGCAACAAATTCATTTTCCTCCCTCCGTGTGCTGCCCTTTACAAGAGTTCTTTTTAAATTAGAGCAGTGCAGCATTGTGGGAAGAGAAATCCACGCTCTGTCTTATCAGCCAGGAAGTTTTTCAACTGACTCGACATCTTGTTCCCCGACTTTCCCAGGGATCAGATTAGGGCGACTGGAAAGATAACAAGCAGAATCCAATTCACATTAACATACCTCAGCCTCATGTGGGAAAACAGAGAGGGAGGGAGGGGGGCGAAAAATTCCTGTTCGCTGCATGTCTTCCAGGGCACTCTGTTTAATTGCATTATTGTTAACGAAGTGCTGATGCAATTACAAGAAAGAGGCCCTCTTTCTCTTTCTTCTCATGAGAGTCACGTTAGTCTGAGGCCGGACTGGGCTCATGAAATCACAGAGCGCTCATTCTGCCCCTGCTCCTCTGCTTTCAAACACACTTACCGTCTGTCTGCTTTGAGCTTTGTGTTCTTGCGCGCTGCACGTCACCCTCCATCACCCTCTATCATCCTCCATCACCCTCCATCACCATCCGCCGTGCGACGTTGTCAGGAAAAGAGCAGTGAGGTCTCCTGAATTTGTACGGACGAGTATGAGGTGTGGTGATTTGTTTATTTCAGTGTCGGAGGAGTGGCTGCAGCACTCAGGGGTTTTTTTTTATCATCCCACTTACTCCCTGGATTATATTGGGTATAATCATACTGAGCATGAATATTCATGAGCCAGTGATCTGAGAGAGAGTGAGAGAAGCGTTCCATGTCAGTCTGATTCTGCGGCTGGAGTAACAACACATAAATCAGCAGGTGCATTTACTGACTGTATATGCAAAACTTTACCAGCCCTCAGGGGAACACCTACAGTAAGACATCACAGCCGAGCAACAGTCACGTGACATACATGCACCTCAGCATGAGCCATGTAACATGTCACATATTTACACGGCTTGATGTCGTCAAATGCCAGATTTGATCCTGTTAAGATGCAGTAACTCAGCATGTGAAGATGTAAAGGTCTTGCATGACAACGCAAACAAGGAGCTGCACTTTCTATAGATGGTTAAACTCATTAGTGGTTTATTCTGAACAGCGCAGCAGAAACTGCTTATTTCAGGAGAAATCTTTCAAATGTGGATAATGTGGCACAAATCCTCATTGGGTATTTCTCTTTTGATGAAACACATTATTCAAATTCAAGATGGCTGCCATTTCTGTGAAGGAGATGTCATTTTTTGCAGTAAATTCACCCACAGTTTTTCCATATGAATGATCTAGGTGTCAAATCAAACATTTTACCAACACAGAAGGCAAAAGTTAGTACACTGTAAAAAATGAAACCTGTGAAAATGCTTACCTACATTTTACAAATTAAAAGTCCTGCTGAATAACAACAATCCCTGTCCCTGAGGGACAGGCCAAAAAACTTGTCAGCATAAAAGTAATTTTCATTATTTGAAATAATATTTCATTGACATTAAGAAATGTGAATTTGGAATCCTCATTGATAAAAATTTGGGATCGAAATCTGAAATCTGTCCAATGGATACAACTCTGTGGTAAAATATGTATTTCCTATGCCAGAGGCCATCTTGGCAAATGGAAGCCTTTTGAAATTTCAAGTAGCTAATGGGATTTTGCAAATGAATGGCCTCAGAAGGATAAACACACCAATTTTGATCTTGTATCCACATTTGAAATATTATTACAGTCATCTGCTGCACTACAAGAAACTACATTTTTTATAGATGGATAAACACAATAGTGTGTTTTTCTAAATGCATCTGCTGCAACTGTCAGAATTTCTATTCTCACTTTAAACCACGCTCCTCCTCAAAAGAGTGACATTTTCTCTCTCTCTACAAAAACATCACAACATGGCGGTCACTTGAACAAACCGCCTGTTTACTGTGGTTCTCCTGAGATGAACTGACTTTAAGACCCTGCATCAGTTGCTTTGCAGACTCAAAACTGGCAGCAAATCCACACAAAGCACACTTTCTCAGAACTGGATTTGCTGTGGTTTGTTCTGGAGCTCTGGTGAGAGCTAATTCAGGCCTGGTGACCTCCACAGTTGACAGGATCAGCAGCAAACCAGGCTCTTCTCTCTGTCTATTCCTGCGAGTCAGCAGCATAACATCAGTCTTCTTCTTCTTTCAGTTTGAAATGTAATTTGAACTTGATGGCTTTCAACCATGAGCATCTAATGAGGGCTCAGGACGTCTACACAGCTTCTTAATCTGCACTGTTCACCATGAATGTGTGAGGCTGTTTTCATCCTTTTCATATTCCTTGTTTTGAGTTCAGCATTTGCCAGATGACATGAATCATATATTTTATCTCAAGATAATTTGCTGCATATGAAGCCTGTTTTTAACACTCACTAGAACTTTTTTCTTCAAATCAGAACATTTACTCATCACACAGATACTGCTAGAATCAGTGCTAGAATCAGTTCAGTACTCTTAATACCATTTAGAAATCATGTCATAAAGGAAACTCCCTAAAATTTCAGCTTTTGCCACGCAATAATCAAATTTAGACATTTTCTTCAGGATCAAAATTACCATAGTTACAAAGTAAAGGGGAACTGCTAGCAGCTAATGCAGCATGACTTTCCATGAAGCAGATTCACTGAAATGCAATTCGATGATATGATTTTATCCAATCAGAAGCTAAACAGGACTACCATAAGTTTTATTTGGTTGTAAGTGAAAGAATTGGATATATCTAGATTTCTACCTTTTTATGGCCCATAAATCAGAGTGTCATCAAAGTGCAGTTCATCCTAAGGAGTATTTGATGTCCATACTTCAGTACATTCAGCTACCTCCGAGGCTGAAACATGAAGCTGACACTGAAGTATAAAACCTACAGTTCCTCTAATGACCACTGGAGTCTGTCTCCAACAGTGAGTCCGTCCCCATAGACTCCCATGTTAAAATGTCCAACTTCACAGCAGAAATAAACATGTTTACAGCCTGGTACAAAAACTGTTTTGGTCTCTAGAGCTAATTTCCTCCTTCATGACACCTGTTTATGTAACTCACCTGTTTATATTTTATTAAGCCTTAAAATTATGTAGAATTGAGGGCGTGGCCTCTTTGGGTGACAGGTAAGTGAGTGACTGCTTGCCACAAACCGGTATGCACTAAACTCTCGGCTCCACAAGCCCCTCCTCTTTGTTCATTTTTGGATAAGCTGAGAGTTAGGGGTGGAGTCAGGTCCTGCTAAAATGGCGATGGTGGAGCAGCTCACTCTGAGCCTCAAAACTGCTTCTCAGAAACCTGAGGGTGATGTCACCGAGGTTACGTCCATTTTTATTTAAGTCCATTGTGGATAAAACCCAAAAATTTCATCCTTGTGGTCACACAACAGGAAAAGTCTTTACAAAAATTCATGGCAGTCCACTCAGTAGTGTTTTTTATTTCTTAGTCTGGCCTGTGCATGGCTGAAACAAGCTAATAGGTGACAAACAAAGAACAAACTGAGTCCATTATCACTTCCTATTCATTGTATAGTTTATTTACTTTCCGCCACTTAATTTGAGTGTATTTTCTATTAAATTATAATAGTGTAGATGTTAATTCATACTGTATATTCAAGTTCATTTACTAAAAATATATCTACAGTGTTTATACAGTTAATTATTTACACATTTATCTTCACAGTTAACTATTTACACATTTATGTTTACGGGGTTATTATTTACATATTTACAAGTTTGAATACTTACATGTGCACCTTTAAAATCCGTTACAGTAACCTCCTGAATCAGTCCCTCTATTTTTCTATTTTATTGGTTAGCTTAGCGACATGTGCCTTGGGGACAGGAAGTGTTGTTGTTGTAAACCAAAACAAAAACAATCACAAAACTAAAAAAAAAAAAAAAAGAAACAGGAACAAATGTCTGCTGCAGACAGTTCAGACTCCTCCACACCGTGTGGAGTCATGCAGGACTTTGGTCCAGGCTGAAATATCTAAGTAAATGTTGAATGGATTTCCAGGAAATGTTATAGACACGTTAGTTCCCCACAGGATGAATGGCAGTAACTTGATCAAAGCTGCACTGTGCCAAAGCGTGACCTCACAGACACATCAGCATGTCCGTAAACGGTTGTTCCTGTTTTCTCGTGAATGACTGCGTAGTGCCGCTACATGTGATGAGGGGTTGCAAGGAGAAGTTATTTCAATTTAACTGGTCACAAGCCAAAGAGGTTGTGTGTACACCCTCTGCTACATCTCTGGGTTTGGTCAGGCATATCTTATAATGAAAACATTTATGCAAACAATGAATATGGTATTGAGAATTCTATTTTATGTGATTTATTTTAAAAGGAAAAATCAGTATGTGCCCAGCTGAGATGTGGCATTTTACCACTTGCTGGTAAAATTAGACAGTTTGTCTGGAAGAGGAAAAGTTAGATTTGTCTAATGTGCTGTCTGAATGATACAGACATTTTTCTACTGTATTTTTCACTGGAAATTTCACAATAATTGTTAAGATAAAACAGATGTTGACTAAGGATGATGCACAGAGACTGAGTCGGCTGTTCATTTCTGAAACATTTAAATCAGCAGGTGTTGCCTTTTATCAGGATAAACTGTAGATCTGCAGCAGTTCTTTTCGATTAACCATTCATCTGGATTTTGATGTCCCCATTCTCATGGAAGCGATATCTTCAAATTTGTTGCAAACATTCACTTGGACTCTAGGACGAACTGATTTTGGTGGCTCAAGGTTTTTTAAAGGTTTGGCCTTGTGAACGTGATATCTGGAGAACTCCTCAAGGGAATTCATTCAAATTTAGTACAAACATTAACCTGGACTCAAGCATGAACTGATTAGACTTTGATGGTCAAAGGTCAAAGGTCAAGGTCAGTGTGACCGCACAAAATACTTTTTAAGCCATTACTCAAGACTTCACAGCAATTATGTCAAAGTTTCATACAAATGGTTGATATTTTCTCTGACTCTGGATAAACAGGGATGAAACCTGAAACTGGTCTGAGTGGAGGAGACAGACGACCACCAGGAGGTGATTCTAGTTTTAATTTGAAAGAATATAGATGCACTTTTAATGTTGTAATTTTTTATGCTCTGCTGTTTTTGTGTATGTGCTGTATTTCCAAACGGTGGGCCAGATGCTTGGAATGAAATAAAAATATAACTGAGTAATTATTTTCTGTATCCATATATCATATGCATATTTGGCATGCTAGCTGTCAACGTGTCAATGCCACAAGCCTGTAAATAAAAGGCAATGAAAATCAATGAAAGGCTGCTGAGGGTTTACAGGGTTAATGAAGGTTTGACTCCAGTGAGGTGTTCTGCTGTGATCGTAGGACTTGAAGTTGAAGGTGTGAATGTGGCCTCAATTTTGGACGTGGGAGTGAAATCTGAACTCAACACGTGACGTTCCCTCAACACATCACTTTTTAGTATCAAGCTCGGCAGCTGCAAAAGTGAGCAGCATAATCTCCACGTAACTCTCCTCAAGCCCAGTGCGTTAACAGCTGCAGGTGGAGACTAGCTATAAACAGACCTCGTCTAAAAGGAGGAATATGGGACGCACCCCACCCCATCCTCACCCTCACCCTCACCCCATCTTGGTTTTTCTCATTTACTCCGCATTTCTTTCTCTACTCGTTCTAGGAATCCCCTTATCATCCATCTCACTATTCCTAATTTCCTTTTTTTTTTTTTTTTCCACAGCTGTGTAGGAGACACACACACACACACACACACACACACACACACACACACACACATACCTTCCACACTGCAACATTAATACAAGTTCACAGTTCTAGAGGAAAAAGAAAAATTTCTGCCCTTTAAATTCTGTCTCTCTCTGTCTCATGGGTTTATACAAAGCTGGGGAGGGTTTGCGTGTCAGTGACAGGGCCCTGTGTGGGTATTTATATACCTCTTTTATGAGTCATGGCAGAGGAATCACATTAGCTATGGCTGTACTGTCACCATTGGACTCTACAGGGTCCTCTCTCTCTCTCTCCCGTGTTCCCCTATCTCTCTCTCCCTCCGTCTCCGTATTTAAAACTAATCAGGTCCCCTCATTTTAATCCACGGAGGTCTTGGGAGAAGTCATGAAATATTTTCAGCTCCAGATGTCTCTAAATAAGCGTTATGGCATGGCGTCTGGTTAATGGCGTGTCATATCCTGCCAAGGCTAGGTAGCCTGTGTAAGCACTTGAGGGAGTTGGGGGTGGGAAGGGGCTGTTTGGGGACCGGCTGATGAGAGCTATGGAGGAATATTAGCTCCAGTGATGCTGCGGGCTCCGTAGAGCTGCTGGTTTCTCTTGGTGTGGAGCTCATGACTGCCGGCCCGACTGTGCAAATACGTTTTGATTTAAAGGAAATAGTCCACAGTTTAGTAAAGCCCTGTAGTTTGCTGTCTTACCCGCAGCCAGATGATAATATCGGTATCAGCTTTATCTCAGTGTGTCAAGTCCGGAGAGGCACGGGTCTGTTTAGCCTAGCTTAGCTCAAAGACTGGGAGCCGTCCAGCTCTGGGGGATTAAAGCTCAGTTCTTTCATGTTTCTCTCACAGGTCACTAATTCACTCAGATCAGTTCATGTCATGTTAAATCAGCTCATCATACGGTTTTCAATCATGCGTATGTGCCGAGAAACTTTACAACGCCATATAATACACATACTGTACATGCCATATTGCATCTCTGTTAAATAGCATTATCATGACTATATACAAGGTGCAAACTACAAGGGGAGTTGACTATTACTACTATTATTCATAATCAACTACCTTTCAATTTCAGTTTGTTTTTTCTTATTGTCTCCTCTTATTTTCTTTTTATTTATCTTTATGCATTTGTTCTTTTTGCAGTGTTGTCCCATTCCCAGAGTTCAAATTGTCAGTGGCTGCCACCACCAAACTACTAAATTATCAGGGTACTGTGTCTTTGAAGAGATAATGAGAAGTTGAGCAGTGAATTGTTTGTTTCTTTAATTCTGCAGCTGTGTCCTTGTCCCTGTAATGTTAGAGCATTTCAGTCCAGTCCCAGGAGAAGTTCACCAAGTCTCTGTCTATTCAAGCATCTCCCCTGAGCCCCCCCCCCTCACAACCCAAGTGCTAATGTCACGGACTGCTAAGCAGAACACGCATGCACATAGAGAAGTGCACACACACACACATACACACACACACACACAGTGCATGTTGAGATGAGGGTTTTCTGAGCTGCTGTCAGCAAGGTGCTGAGTCTTTATCTCCGTCTCAGTCTCCTCTCTGACTCAGCTAAATCCATATAAAACACTGTGGTTTGTCCTGTGATCCTTCCTGCAGACACTAAACTAAAACCTTACATTAGCATTAGCTTGCATTTGATACCTTATCTTGCAAGAAAGAGCCAAAATATCAGCAGGTACTTGGGTTAGTGCAGTTTTATCATAGCTCATTCAAGCCATGTAATAAACCTTCATTTTCTTTTCAATTGTATCATCACGCTGCAAATAAGGGGATACATTGCATTCGGTTATGATCAACAAAAATAAAAGTCTTGATTTCACGGCAGCAATTTGGACCCTGTTTGATTTCAGGACAGTCGGCTTAGAGCTGCACTAAATCAGCCTCAATCTCAGGATGATTACATGGGATACACATCCCGAGAGAACTGTCACTTTTCATTCTCCCTGCTAAACAAACATGATGAGAGCTGTGCGGAGCAAAACACAGGCTGAGTGAGATAATCTCTGTGGATAATCTCTGTTTTTAATTGGATAATTTAATAACTGTCAGGGAAAGATTTTGAGATGCACTTGTTTTGATTGCCTTTTTTGATGGTTAGCTATGGGTGCCGTAAAATCCTTCATTCAAGACTTGAGGCCATGGACATGAAAGTGCACCTCGCACCTCAACTACTTCTCTGTAACACTGGAACATTTTATTTAATAGCAACACTATCAGAAGCCCTGTGCTCTGTGCTGTAGCTTCCACTGAGGACACTCCTCAGTTTTATTTTTCTTCGAGGAATTAGAGTTTCGTAGCAACCTGTAGGGAGAGACATTGTTCAGTACAACTTTACCACAGCAGACTGTCTGACAGGTGTAATTGAAAACACAGATAAACACTGCGTTCCATCAAGGTGAGCCGGTTCCAGTATCACTAGCACCGTGCACGCTGGCTCACTGTCATGGCTAACTGGGAGACCTGATGGAAGTGAGCCATTGCTAAGACATCTTCATTGATATTGTTAATAATAATCAATTGGTATTGATTGGTGTTGTTTGGACTGTGTGGAGGCAGCAGAACAAAATTAAAAATAAGTGACATAGTATCGCCATGCAAAGTTGTAATAGTGAGAGTGTTGCCTATTGACACACAGAGCAACATTAGTATTCATTGGGACCCAGTCCTGAGAAAGATATCTGCTTCGTTCTGCCAGGCGCTCATCTATGTTCACCAACTTTGTCACAGCAGGAAAGCAGGTCATTATGAGACTGAATCAAAACAGCTGTGGGCTGGAAAACCAAATTAATATTGGCAAGTGCAGATTTTAAAAAAGTATAATACAATAACATGGCGGATATTTCACGAGTATCTGTATCCTATTGGTAAACTAAGCTTATTGGCAAAGCTGTGCTGTTGAAATTTCAAATTTAAATACGTACATATAGCTCTGTTCAAACGGATAGTCCACACGAGCTGAGCAAGAAGTGTGATTGGTCGTGACACGATCCCTGATGTAATTGCTGGATTTACAGGATGCACCACCTAAGTCACGCTTTTTACCTTGGTGACATAAGCGACTTGATGATGTTCCCTGACAGCCAACACAATGTCCTTCACATCGATCAGTAGCGTCAACATCAAACTGCCAGTGCCAGAAGCCTGGTAACTGCTCAGCTGGTGTTAATACCTCTGCTGATCCTTATTCTCCTTCACAGTTTCAGCCACAAAGCAACAATACTTAAAAATAGCCTAATTACTCACATGTTTTTGATCAGCACTTCAGCCTGCCAGACCAATTTCTGTTTTAAATGTAAAAACAGTTTAGTGAATTGCTGTTACTATGAGCAGTAATGATACTTATAATTCAATATCAATACATCACATCTTTACTCACCGCACACACACACAAAAAAAGCATACACAGTATTCCCTGCACCCTGTAGAGCACAACAAGCACTTGTAAAATAATTAATATTCACCACTGATTAAAAGATTAGAAAATGAATCTCTCCAGTACGCTAACGGCTAATCCTAAACCCTGAGGAGTAAACAGTAACAGTCCTGTTCAGCACAGATCAATAAACTCCCCAGAGACAGACAGACACAGAGAGGAGAAGCAAGCCTAGGTATAAACCCAGTATATGTCTGGGCCATGTATGGGTGCTTGGGAGCTTCCGGGAAGTGGAGCCACACTTCCAATTCATTCAGCCTTGAACTACTTTCATTCCACGTATCATTATTACTAAAGGAGGCAGAGGAATAACTAAACATAAGACACAGCGAGCAGAGAGAGCAGGAGAGAGGGAGGGAGAGAGAGGGAGAGAGAGAGAAGTCATCGGTAACCGCTAAAGCAGATCTGAATTGCATGTGAGCAACAGAGACACCAGCAACCGGAAATGAGACAATACTGTTACAGCACAGCAATAAAAGCCCTGTTCAGAAATAAAGGCTGACTGTCCACTGAAATGCTGAGGATGACTACAGGAAGTGTTGAGTTGCAGTAACATTAACAGGGCAAACAGGAGTGGATCGAAACGGCATCATATGAAAACACAAATTATACAATTATACACATCAAACAGAGGGAATTAGAAATAAAGTCCTTGGACTCTATTTGAGGAAATATGGGAGATGCTGTTGAGGATCCACTGTAAACGCTTCCTGATGACGTAATAGAAACTGTTAGCAACGGCCAGTGGGAGAAGTCACGACAAGACAATCACTCATCAGACTCAGTCAGTCACAGACATTCACGGATGTTGACAATATGATGATTCTTTTGTATTTCATTGTTTTCCATTCTACTCTACGATTCTGTTGATGATGATTCTGTTACTGTCACTTTTTCTTTGTAGAAACTTGGATTGGGATTCCAGCTGCTGCCAGGTGAACGTCTCATATCTTGGTATAGTTCATCATTGACCTCCACTGGCTACAAATGGGCACCCAAATCAAATTCTAGATTCTTCCCTTCAGAGAGACTTCTGGGTCTGCAGCATCTACTTGAGCTCAATCATTCAGCTTGATGCTCCTTCTCGGCCGCTGTGTTCCTCCAAGGAATGTAGTCTGTCATCACCATCCCTGCACAAGACAGTCTCAGTCCAGACTGTTCCGGTCTGTGGTTCCCTGATGGTGGAACAAGCTACCAAACTCTATCAGAGCAGCGTCCCTCTCTGTCTTCAAGAATCTGTTGAAGACTCATCGTGAACACCCAACATCTCCTTGATGTAGCTATTAGCACATACTTCAAGATCTCCTAGCGCACTGAAGCTTTGGTGAAGTTGCTTTGGATAAAAAGAAACAAATGTAAATGTACAGTAAATGTAAATAGGTTCTGGAAGGGTTTCATGAACGCAAATGTTGCATTCTTACACCCCACACAGGACCACGATAATCCCTCAGTTTAAATGGAGATAATTAACTCATTCATTACGTCTACAGATCTAACTGCTCTGCTGAGGGATTGCAGCTGATACAGTATGTAACTGACATACATAATGAAGTCACGTTTCCATTAGAGAGAGAGGGGATCATTGCAGCAGAAATGAAAGTTAAATGCGCTGCATACTGGGATAATAATAGAATATTATGAATGTTCATTGGATTTTGTTATATGTTAATTGCTTCTTGAAGTTGAATGGTATTCAGGCCTCTGTGCATTTGTTATTGAATTAAACTTTTAAAAGAGAAAACATCAATCTCATTGTGTATTTCAGCTTCTAGTTAAGCATATTTTAATGTAACCAGGATGTCAAACTTTATCATTGTAGTTTCAAAGGCCTGTAACAGACATTGAACAGGTATAATTCTGCAGATTTTTAACTGGATGGTTTGGCAACACCTGTGGTTACTGCTGGTAACACAGGTCCCACGCATAGCTATCTATCATACTGACCTTACTGGCTTTTATCTGCATTATGCTTCACAAATGAGACAAATGAGCTTCAATATGAGACAATTCTGCACTTCACGGTGCAGACAGTACTCAGTTCCTGTACAGGAAGAAGTCTGGATTTTATGTAACAGAGATTTGTAACTGATGTTTGCTTATTATTGACTTTAAGCATGATTTTACCTCGTCCTTTACCACGTGTTCTAGTTGCCTAACAATTAAACAAAATAGTTGCCATGGATACTGTACAAAGTGAGAGTTTTAAAAATGTTTACTCTGGTTTATTTGCACAGAAGTTACAGTCACATATTGCACAGTAAAATATATATTAATTGTGCAGGAGAGGAGGGAAGCCCAGAGAGCTCGTACGAGTCTTCACCTTCATTTCACCAAGTCATTAAAAACATACTACATGAAGCAATGCAACATCAAATAGACAAAAACATGTAGAGTACAAAAGAATAAAAAAGAAATATCTAAAATAATAATAATGAAAATAAATCAAGACAGAATTTTGAACACTTTAAATACCCAGTCACACAAAACTCTATCTAGATAAAAGACATTTTTTTTTATGTGTTTTATGTGTTTTAAATGTTATAAGTTAAAGAAGATGACAACTTCAAACTAGTTCTGAGTGAATTCCAGGGATGAGGAAATATTATTTTAAAAAATGATGAATGGAAGTAGGACAATGAGGTCAATGAAAGTCCTTTGACTGCGAATGTCAGAGTGAATGTCAGACGATAAAAGGAAAAAAATATGAAATGCATCTGGAAGTTTTTGCTTGTGGTATATGAATTTAAAAATAAACACACAAGTTAGTAGAGTATTTACAGAATAAACTGACAAAAGTTTAAATTTCCTAAACAAAGGAACAAGATGTCTCTTGACTTGTGCAGTGTGAAATCATTCTTAAAAACCTTTTTTGGATTAAAAGTAAATGATTGAGGTGAAGGACATGTTGCAGCCCAAACGATATCATAATAATTGATATATAGATAGACAGAATACAGAATTAAATAATTAGTCAATCAGAGAACAAACTTTCATTTTCATCGACCTTTTGCGAACATTTTCAATATGTTTATTCCAAGTTAGTCTTTCATCTACATGAACTTCTAAGAATTTAGTGAATGGGAGTTGAATATTTCTGTATTATTTATGGATATTTTTTGTTTTTAACTGCAGAACATCATAAAATTAGATTTTTTGACATTGAGAGTGACTTCGGTCATCTGAAACTATTTACAGATTGAAGACATTTCATTGTTTGCATGCTGCATTAGTGCTTTGAAGTCATCATGAGTGGCTATGAGATTAATATCATCAGCAAATTAATTAGGAAAAAAATCTTTGCAAACCAAGGGCAAGTCATTAATGTAAATCAGAAACAGAAGTGGACCAAGAATAGAACCTTGAGGTAATCTACAAGGTAATTTTAATCCATTTGAATTGCAACCGTATATGGATACAAATTGTTCTGTATTGTTTAAATAATTGTCTAGCCATTTGAGTGCAACATCCTGTAATCCATATTTGTTAAGCTTTGAAATAAGAATATCAAATGCTTTAGAAAAATATAAAGCATTTTTATTCAAAGCTGATGCGAAGGAGTAAGGAAGTCTGATGATGTCTGATGAAGTCTGGCCTTCTGTGGAATCTATGTGTGGAATTAAGGTTTCCAGTGTGAATGCATTGTTTCCTATGTCAGTTAATTACATTAACAATAAAGAGAGGTAATTAAATCATGCACTTACACAGAATGGCTGCTCCGAATTCCTAAATAAATACTATTAAAACAGTAAGTTTAAAGTTAAAATCTGTAAATTTTCCACATTAAAATGTCTGAAAAACAACTAGACCTATGTTCTATATGTTGTTGAGTTGTATTCTTACACTATGACATGTATTTGCAACAATTATCAAATTTCATTTAAATCATGGTAATGATACATGTCATTTGGTCACCTGTCAGTGACATCATATCCTCTATGATCATGTGTCATTGTGTTTGTCTGACAGAAGCTCAACATTGACTTTTATCTAGTTTTAAGCCACAACCACTTTTTACACCTTGGTGGTTTTCAGCTCTATATTTGAACCAGATGAAGGATTTTAGTCGTCGGACGTCTGGATCTGAAGTTATCAGAGAAACAAGCTGAGGAAATGTTAGACAGCTCAGCTCCCAGCTGCTGGAGACGTCCTGTCCTGTGTCGCTGAAGAGCGTCACTGAATCTCTGATTTATAAAGGTGAAACTGCTTTCTGGGTGTTTCTACTGGTTTTAATCCCCTGGTGTGTTTGTTATGGAGAGGAGGACACCTCTGTGGATAATTCAGCTGCTGGTAAAAACCTGCTGAACGTCTGGATCATAAGTTATCAGAGAAACAATCCAGAACAAAGGTTAGCACCAATCTCAGCTCCAGCTCTTCCCTGAGTCTCTGTCCTCCGTACAGCGTCGCTCAAACACTGACTTTAAATGTCAAACTGCTTCATTCAGTGTTTTTAACTGTTGAATCACCGGGTCTGTTTGATTTCCTGAACCACTGACACTGAAGGAATCCAAACCGAGAGGAGCTTATGGTAATGGTGGTGACAACAACTCCCATGATCCCACACTATTTCATGACCCACAATGTTTTTTGTTATAGTTTTGACTGAGAGACCCCCAGAGGCAGAAGTTACAGACTTTGGGTTTTATATACAATAATGAAAAATCCGAGAGATAGAAATGTCATCATTTGTCTAACATGACAAACACACAATGCAGTTGTTAATGTAAAAGAAATTGTTGCCTTGTGTAGTCCCACTAAAATACACTGCTGTCAGTTTCCCTCTCTCCCTTATCAAGACTGTTATTATTATAGCTGTCAGTCATCCTCAGTCCATCCTGTTACCATCTGTTTCATTACTACTTGCTGTTTGTACTCAGGTTTACTATGGCTGAAAATAGGTCACACATATTTCTTCATGTAGTTGTACAACCACATGAGGTCAGGACAATGATTGTGAGTACGACTGTGTTCGGTGTGTCAGTGTTTGTGCCACATTATTCTTGGAGCTGAGTCATAGGTCATTAAGATGCTTGGCTGGCTTTTATGCTGACGGCCTCATAAATGGATGAGAAACACTTGTCCTCCGCTATGGCTGCTCTCCATCTTCTAACATATGACATGACATGACATGACACACACATGCTCACTCGTGGTCATACATGCACACACACACACACACACACACACAGATGCACAGCAGACATACAAGAGGAGAAAGAACAGCAAGAGAAAGAAGACAAAACCAGCCACCATTCTACCTGTACAGTGACAACTGCCAAAACAACTGGATATATAGCAAAGCAAAAGCATCACAAATTACACACACACACACACACACACACACACACACACACAAAGTGAATCTGAGTCAGGCTGTATGCATGGACAGAGATGGATAGTTTTAATCAGACAAAGAAATATAAAGACAAACAAGGACTGTGGAATGAAAGACAGGGACGGAGACAGGATGACACAGACATCGTCTCTCACAGTGTGTTCCTACACTGTAGCTGTGTCTCAGTTCAGGGGTCGCATCCTTCCGAGGGACGTGGTCTACGAAGGTGTGGGGTCTGGTCTACGGAGGATTTTTGCTGTGCGTCACCAGCTGTGCCCCCTCCTTACCATTTGCCTTGCAAAGCGCAGCTCCTGTTGCCTAGCAACCTTGACAACATGTAACCTAGGTCCTTGGTTTTATCAGTCGTACCGTTAGCTGTTGAACTGAGCTGTAACCCAATACTTACATTTAACAGTGTAATCCTCAGGCTCTCTGTCAGTGTTGTTTGTTGCCATATTATTTTCATTGCCAGCACAATGAATCTTGGGATATGTTGGGGCCGCTGTTGTGCAATTGGTCTCCAAATGCAGCGTCTGAAGAATGCGGTCCCTGAACTGGGACACAGCCTGTCTCTTTCAAACATGCACGTCATTAGATAAATGTCATGTCACTCATTGTTTGTAAAAGTAGCAACAGCAGTCTCTCTGGTCCAGCTGGAGCAGTTCTGCACAGATAAAATAAAAGTTGTTTCACTAACTGAAAATGATTGTTAATGAGCCAATTTAAAGTTGTCATGGAGATTCCTCTCATGGCAGGTTGTGTAAGTCTATAAATGTGTTTTTGTCTGTTTTTAAAATGCATTTGTTGTGACATTCATTAGCTTCTACTGATGATACCAAGACAGATACACACACCAACAACTCCTCAAAGCTGCAGGTCATCAGCACCAACGGGCCTGGAACCATGATCATTCAAATTCATAAATACTTACATAAAACCAACACAATAATTAGATATTACACAGAGAATAAATATCAACATAAATACATATTTCTATTAACAATTTTCTCACACACCCTAGTATATGTCTCTGCTGCCCTCATTAAGGTTTGTTTTCAGGTTACTATGGCTGCTTTACTTTACCTGTCTACATCCTCCAAATTATAAGAACATATGTAAGAATGTACAAATATGTCTAAACCACGCTAGTGCTTTGCTTCAGGTACAGTGGAGCCTCACAGAGCTGCTAGCTCTGTCACGAATAAGGTAAGGCTGGACCCAAATGCAGACGAAACACGAGGGATAAGGTGGATTGAAAAGGACTTCACTGGACCAAAAAACACAAGGAGCACAGGAGTAAGGGACACAAGGAAACAGCAAAAACCCAAACAGGGTAAAAAAGGACGAACTGAACAGGAAGCAGAAGCACGAGGTAACACACGGGACATGAACAGGTAAGTAGCACAGACAAAGGGGAGCACAGAGACTAAATAAACACAAGAGAGGCAAGGGTGAGTGATCACAGGTGAAACACATTAGGGCGGAGCAGACAATCAACAAGGAGGGAAACAGGACAAAGACAGGAAGTAAAAACGTTAAGAGACACTAGGAAAGTAACTACAAAATAAAACAGGAAATTACCAAACTCAAAGTGCTAACATAATACTGAAACTCAAACATGAAGTGTTCGTCATGGCAACCCATGACAAGCACGGCTAAAGTCTGGACAAACCACACTTAAAGACTGTTTTCTAGACGACCTCAGAACACCAGAACGCCGACGGTCACGTGTTCGTGAACTAAAACAAGCATCAACTTCAAACAGCAGCTCAAACTGTTTATATGCAGTTTGGCTGAGATCCTCTACTACAGTTGTCCACTTACACCACAAACCTTTCTGCTAGTGAATCCTCTTCTTTTTTGCTTCTTTACCCACATGCCTCCCTCAGCTGATGCCAGTGACATCATCGGCTGTTGAAATCCATCATAAATACCATGCCAACGAGAGGACCTGAAGATGTGAGATTACAGATTTTCTGAACTGCTTAAACACTTAATCCCATTCTCTGAACCAAATCCTCAGTGGTCTGAACACATGCATTGAATCAATCACTCTTTTAGCAAAAACATAAATTATTTTCACTTGGTTAGAGACAAGTTACAGATCTCATTTGCTCTTTTTACAAAACTCTAAACACATGTTCACTCAACGATCACACACAATAATCTGAGGTGTCGTAGGAAGAGAAAGAACAAGACCAAGGACAGTAAGAGAGCTGGTTTTTGTGTGTGCGTGCATACACACACATATGACATTACAGTACAGCACAAAGGTGTGATACTAGGCTGAATCAATCACCTCTTGAGTTTGACGTTGCAGTTACGTTTACAGTGTTAACGCAACCACGAGGTGAGGACTCAGTATGCACGACTGGGAAACAGCAATCAGAGGCGGGGTCTTTAATACAAGCAGGGTTGGTAGACAGGTGATCCATCAGGTCAGGCCAACAAATCCGATGGATGAGGCAAAACTTTTAGTCAATAAAGAAACCGGTCATAAACACACTAAGGCTGAACACGGAGAGAATGCTGGAACGCTTGATACTGAGACCAAAGACAAACTGGCACAGGAGACAGGAAGCATGCAAACTAAATACACAGGATGGCAGGAAGTGGGAATCTGAAACCAGAGGAGAGGTTAGACACAAATAAAACAGGAAGTGAAGAACAAATATAAAGAAAACAGAAAACATAATCTAGGTTCAGGACGGAAAAACTGTAAAATGTTTACATGCTGTATGTGATGTTATCTGTCGACTGACAGCACCACCTGACCCAGACTGGATCAGAGCTGGTCCATGGTGTGTCCCTGCCTTTAGTCTTGTTGTAAGTCAGTGTGAGTGTAGAGCTCAGCAGCAGTGTTATACTCAGAGACTTCAAGCACAAGGAGCGCTCATCCAGCTGCTTTTCACAAATGTCGATGCTGTTCAGAGTCCGGACTCAACCTGGATTCGCTGCCAGATTTTCAGGTCGACCCCCTGATACGAAGCCAAGAATCTCACTTTAAAACAATCACACACATGCTCTATCATTTCTCTCTGACAGACCTGAAAATCAAACTGCCCCACAGTCTTCCCCATCTCGCTCCATTAAATGAGCATGAGCGACAAGAAGAGGCGAGACTGCAGAGAGGACTGAAACCAGACGAGACACGAAGGCCACAAAAGAAAAGAAAAGCAAACAGATAAAAGGAAGAAACGAGCAAAGTGAGTGATGAATGGCGGGAGAGAGAAAAACCTGACAGAGCAAGACCCACAATCGAGGTAGGACAGGGTGACAGGGGAACGAGAGGAGCGGAAAGAGATGCAAGTCTAAGAAAAGAGCGATGAAAACCACTGCAGAGAGGAGAAAGAGATGCTTGACGGCTTATGTCTTTTGTGCCTGGTCCGATGGCCCTCAGGCGGAGGGGGTGATGGGCACATGAATCAGAGGCTGTCTGCCTGAAAAATGGCAAAAAAAAAAGAGGCTGTCGATTGTTTCTCACAAAGCTGCACTCTGCCACGAGAGAGAGAGAGAGAGAGAGAGAGAGAGAGAGAGAGAAAGAGAGGGAGATGCTCAAAGGCAGACAGAACGAAAATCAAGCGGAGGAGAAATATACAGACAACCAAGATCAAAGCACATTACCAGGAGGAGATGACTGAGGAGTGACAACAGGAGAGGAGAGGAAAAGTAGGAGAAGAGGAGGAGAGCAGAGAATGAGAGGAGAGGAGGAGGAGAGCAGAGCAGAAGACAAAAGGGAAGGAGGAGAGGGAGAGGAGAGGAGAAGGACAAGGGGAGGACAGAAGGAGAAAAGGAAGGGAGGAGGAGAGGTGAGAGGAGAGGAGGAGTGGAAGAAAGGGGAGGAGAGAAAAAGAGGAGAAGATGGAAATGAAAGGAAAGGGAAGGAGAAAGAGACGAGAAAGTAGACAAGGGGAGGAAGGAGAGATGGGGGCAATAAAGAGCAGAGAGGAGAGGATGCCTTTGTGTGGCCATAAAGAGTTGACATCTGTGCTGTACAGTGTAATGGAGAGTTATAAAAATTGATGGGATGAGAAGATGAGAGAGGAGAAAGACGTAGATGACGGAGCTACAGTTATCTTGTTTTCCCTCCTTTTCTCGGCTCCTCTGTTTCTCCTGTAAAAACACATTTCCGCATCTTTCTTGGATTAGTAATTCACAACATCTTTATATTTACAAGTGTCTGCTACTTTCTGTCCAACGTGGATCCATATAATACAAGACTGAAGCTTCTGCACAGTAGGAAGTTTGAAGCTGATACTTCGACTCTGCAAACAGTTGAACTGAGTTCCTTCACACTCTGAAGTCCTGGTCCAACCTGGTCCCACATCACTCCCTGTCCAGGTGCTCCAAAAGTCATCTACCGATTTTGTGAGAGTCAGACTTTTAGTTTGTGAAATATGTGTAGACATTTATCTTGTGGTTCCTCTACATTTAACAGAATTTTTCTGTCAAGAAAAAAACTAATTTTAGTGACTACAGCATTATTACACTTTTTAAGGGTTATGTTTCGGCACTGACGGCTCCTCATACTGTTAACTATTTACTTATTTATGTCTATATAATTATTAGTTACATATTTACAAGTTTAAATATTTACATGTGCGTCTTTAAAAACGGTTACAGTAATCTCCTGAATCCATTGCTCTAGTTTTTTCTCTTATTTACCTCGGTCTGAGTCCTTCTAGCCTCTGATTGGTTACTTTAGCGACATGTGACTTAGAGACTTGAAGTGTTGTGAAGCGGACAAAATGTGGAGAAAAGTAAAACTGCGGTTTGAAAAGTGAATTGTTTGTTTTATCAAGAGTGATCCAAACCCCCAGATATCAAACCTTCACCTCACATTAATAACCATGTTGTGTCTCAAGTCACTGTGAACTTTATATTAAACCAGACCACCATTTTTCTCTAACCTTAACCACATGTGTTTAGTGACTAAACATAGCCATAAAAAGTGTGTGTTGATTAACAACTTGTCTTCATTTTCTGAAGAGGAAATATAATCCAGTCAGAGCGTCAGGTGGTGGAGCAGCACTGATCTCTGGGTTGGTGGTTCAATCCCAGGCTCCTCAAACCCAGCCACTGGGAAAGTACAGGCCAGTGGTACCACCAGCCCAAGGATGGCTGTGTCAGGAAGGGCATCTGGTGTAAAACCTGCCAAATCAATGCAGATCATGCAGCAGGCTGACCTGCTGTGGAGACCCCTTAAGAGGAAAAAGACCATCAGTGAAGAATCAGCCATGAGATAACAGTGAGATTTAAAGACACTGAAGCCTTTCTCAATACAGAGTACATCAAGTTTGGACCAATGTTCTTGGGAGTTCCAACTTCACAAGTTCAACTCAGAAGTCCAGACTCCTGATGACTGGAGGACTATTTGCAATTGGAACAGCAGCGTCCTACCTACCTAATATCAGCATCAATATCAATATCAATCAATATCAGCGTCATCTCAGGAGCTGGGTCGTGAGCTGCTGATGTGACCGCTGGTCCTCACATCCCCGGAAATGCCCGAGCAAATCCATACAGGCGTTATATGGATAAACTGACACAGATTTACTTACGGCAAAAAATGTATGAACTGATATAAAAACAGGCGCAGGGTGAAAACAGTTTCAGCTTTTAGCCTGGCTCAGAATCTCTGCTGCTGTTGCTATTTGGTGTGAAATGCTTAATGGGATATTTAGCTGTCCCAAGTGCACACAAGTCACGTACCAATGCATCTTCAATAAAACGGGCGGAGCGAGAACACTTCCTGATATTTGATCTGTATTTGCGTAGATGTGGACTTTGAACTGGAACAGTACTTAAGATGAGACCTGTGACGTTTCACAAGAACACAGATTGCAGGTGTAAGCAGGAACCTGACCATGCGAGGCTTCAAAAAACCAGCAGTAAAATCTTAAAAGTCAATTCTAAATCTCTCAGGAAGCCGTTGAAGGGCAGCGAGGTTTGGTGTAATGTCGTCGCCTCTCTTGGTACATGTTAACAGCCTCAGCTGCAGTCTTTGGATGTTTCACTTGAGTGTGCAGGAGATAAAAAGGAGGAGTGACCTTTTTCTAAGTCTGCAGAGGAATGAAATCTCAGTTGGACAAAGAAGGACTGCCCCACTTTAGTCACCTGAGCATCAAGGCACAATTCTGAAAAAAACATAACACTGAGGTTTGCTGACCTCTTTTCAAACATTATTGGCTAAGGTACCGAGATGAGGGGAGAGATTGTTAATGCTGCTGGTGCGGTGGCCACAGGAGGTAATAATTGGTCATTCATAATACAGGATGCATCTGTGGTACCGGGCTTTAACGGAACATATAATTGGGTGTCATCTGCATAAAATGTCATGGCTGCACAAGATTTGTCCCAGGCATCACATGTGTAAGGACCCCACAAATCAGAAGAGGAGGAGGCATCTCTAAGCACAGCAGAGAAGGACCTGTTCCAGAGCTACATCACTGACGACAACATAGTTCTTCAGAAGGCTGATGAAGACATTGTCCACTTCAGTGCAGGGTACAGGCCTGTGTCGGCTACAAGCAGCGGGTCATTGGTGACCTTGACAGTCTCAAGTGTCAGAGCTGTGTAGGGAGCAGAAACTTTGTTAAACATTTCTTTGTTATTCATAATGGAAATGAGTTGGGTGGAGACAATTCTTTTCTAAAATCTTCAATAACTTTAATCACCTCATCATGGTTGTCCGCCTCCTCCACTCAGAGTACTTTCAGATTACATCACTGTTTATCCACAGTCATTTGGATAAACAGCTGTTTGTGTGAAATTTTGTCATAATTGCTGTGTGAAGTCTTGAGTGATGGCTAAAGTGTTTTGTGAGGTCACCTTGACCTTTGACCTTCAGTAACCAAAATTTAATCAGTTCATCCTTCAGTCCAAGTGAATGTTTGCCAAGGTGTTACTGAGATATCGTGTCCACGAGAACGGGATGGTCGGACGGACAACAAGAAAACAATATGCTTCCGGCTCTGACTGTCGTTGGTGCGGAGGAATAAAAATAGCTGCTTGGCCAATTACTGAAAACATCAGGGATCCAGAAAGACTCTTTAAAAGGGGGCAAACAATGGCATGTTTAAAAATTGGAGTCAAAAATATCAGTAGATAATGGTTAGAATATCAGGATCGATCGTCTGAAATACAGCTTTTAAAAACCAAGTCTGAAGGCAGCTGGAAGATTTTGTATAAGTGCAACAGTGTGATGACAGAAACAGTTAATGTTGAGGGTGAGTCGACATCAAGCTCTATGTGTTCAGTGTTAAAGTTTATTTTAATGTTCCTTGCTTGTTTGAGTGTACACTGGTAAGTGGACAAACAAAGGTTACCCACCAACAGTATAACTGAATCAAAGAGTTACTCAGTAATAAATTAAGTAATTAAAAAAAGAAACAGAAATGAAAACTTAAAAATAAAAAAGGTCATAATATTATGAAAATAAAGTGTGATTTTTTGGTTCTGTGTTGTTTTAAAAAGGACGTATCAGAGGCTTTAATATGAGGAATGTAGCAGAGGTTTCACTAATAAGGAGATACTTAATCTTTTTCTCATCATCATCATCATCATCAGCATCAGGGTGTTGAAAAGACTGAAGAAACTGAGTCTGTTCTATTGTTAGACAGACAAACAGCTGTTTGATTGGTTGTTGTAATATTCCTAAAAAATTATGTTTTTTTCCAAGAAATTTTACATTTTTAATTCTCGTAATATTATGACTTTATTCTCTTTTTTTCCCCTTAATGTGACTCTAAGACCCAACGCTCCCTTATATTTGTCTCAGTATAGGTAAAGTATATAACTTGTATATGCTAAGTACTGCATTTGCACTACACCTGCTGTAACATGCACAATGTTACTTACAATGTATGTTCATGTATGACTTTTTAAGTCTTTGACATTTGCATTAAAATAATATGTTAAAGTTCACATTTAGATTTGTTCACACAGTGTAGCGGGTGCCGCACAATAGCCAGTTGATGCTTGTGAGAAACGCAGACAGTCAGACAGTGTGGACCTTCAGATAACAACTCTGTGTTCTCGACAGCAGGAATGCCACTGCCTCCTCCACACATCCTGTATCCACTGAAATGAAACCATTCACTTTTATGCTTTTATCAGAAATAATCCCACAAATTCCCAAATTTCCATCCGCCTCGCTGAGAATGTTTTTTTTATCTTCAGCTGTGAACTGTTGTGCTCTCAGCTCACAGCTCAGTCCCAGCTGTCTCCTTCAAAAGATATGTGATATCTAATATTTGAGCCAAAGTGATGAAACAGATTATGCGGAGGTAGCCATGATTAGACTGTACATCAGCTCCTTCTCACAATGAGCTTCTTCTTCCTCCCTGTTGCTGATGGTGATGATGATTTTATTTTACATGAGCTCCTCCTGTCAGGAAAGCAGTCAGTCCGTCTGTCACATGACGTCTGACGCTTCTTCTCAAAGTTCAAAAAACATCGAAATTGCCTCCAAATTCTCCAGCATACTCTCTACGTCCGACTCTACGCATGAGCCTCACATTCTTTTACCCCCCTCTCTCCCTCTGTCTCTGCAGAAGTCTCCGGCTGTATCCATGTCAGACTAATGTGGCACTCTGGCCTCGTTCCAGCGCCGCCTCAGCGGAACAGCTGGTTTCAATTAGGTCCCCTTTTAGGTCCCCATGTGCACGTGCGTATACACACACTCAGAGAGAGTGGGGGGTGGGGGTGGGGGGGGGCTGCTTTCTTTGGCTCAGCGCTCTGTTGAAGGAGTAATTGAATCATTTGACCAAAATATTGGCGGCGCAGTGAAGCGTCCAGCGCTGGCTGTGGTCACCGCTCTGTGTCTTTCCATTAAAGTTGGCTGGTCAAGCTGTTGCTGAGCCTAATGGAACAGTAATGTGCTGTAATAATGCAGTGTGGACGAGTCACACCATGGTCTGACTGCTGTGCATTTTGAAGGATGGAGCGAGTATATTATAATATTCAGTGTTTTCCCTGGAGGTTTATTCTGGTGAGTGTGAAGGAGACTGTCCAAACAGCATGTAGACCGTCACATGACGATGCAGCTGAAGATTTATTTTACCAGTTCACTTCAGTAGTTTATTTCATAGCTTGTTCATTTTAATAATGGTAATAGTTTTATAATTATGAATCTGAACTGTTCCCTCTGCTGTTTATACTGTGGTGTTTTTTTCTGTGCAGATTCCATGAAAAAACAGAAAGCAACAGTGAGTCTGTCTCTCCTAACTCTCTGACTCTTTGAGTTGATCGGTTCACACACAATTGTTAAAAAACAGCAAATACATGAAACTGGGTCAGTCATTTCCTAAAACTTAATGTTAATAACACTCTGTATAAGTTTTTTGTCTGCTGCTGAGCAGTCAGCAAACCTCCTGGTTATATATTAGTCCCACTGTTCAGTCAAGTTGTTCCGTCATATTCTTACTTTATTTAAAATACTGAAACACTCAGTATCTTAGAAATACTAAAGTATTCAAAAGTACATTTTTATGTCAGTGTATAGTTGTATTGTTCCACGTTTACAGAGCGTCATGACCGTGAAACAACCTACTGACTGACTGACTGACTGACTGACTGACTGACTGACTGACTGACTGACGAACCTGGAGAATAAAAGACTGTAGTAATGATACAAAGACTGTAGAGATGGACTTGGATAAGTCATTAGACCACAGCATAAAAACAGCAGCCACTACAAGCTGTCTGTTTCAAAGTTTATCTGGAATTGAAAACTAAACTAAACTTACTGGAGCCACCCATTTACTGCACTGCATTGTGGGAATGGATGGTTATCATACTCTACAATTCATCCAATTGCAAAAAAATATGTGTACCAAACTGCACACACCCACACTGTTTGTTACTGTAATCTTGTACAGAGAGAAAGGCAGAGATATCATGGAGGACGAGGTCACAGGTTTACATGGTTACAGGAAGTGGCTACTCTAAATATGGTTTTTACACGTGTATGTTTTTTTTGTACAAATTCCTATATATAGTGTATAGTTTTGTTTTCTTGTACAACACTGTACTACAACTATATCAGTAATGTTTTGGAAAAATAAATATATTCTGTTTCAACATTGCATTGATGTTTACTGTACTGTGTACATTTCTGTGTATTTACTGTGTAATGTCACTTTAGAACACTGTATGGAAATGTGCGAGTTTACCAAAAATATACAATAGTGAAAAAAGTGTTTGGTATATAATACATGATTGTGTTTATGAGCTTTTCAACGTGTTTCATTCTGCAGCACATATGTGGCACTTAGCATTTTGTGTGCAATTTTTTGAAGGGTTTAAAATGACTTGAATAAAAACACTGATGCAATGCAGGACTGTATCAAGGTGAGTGAGAGGTCTGTGATTCTGACTGACGATCTACAAACCGTTTTCATGAGTTGTCAGAGTCACATGAGAAACCTGACTCTTCAGTCTGTATAAACACAATGAGAAAGGACACTGAGTGTGGAGAAATGATGAACTGCTTTGAGAACTGCATTAAGAGTTGTGATATTGATGTTTCCGACGTGTGAACTGCATTGAAGAGATTTAGAAAAACTGTACGATGATGAAGTTTTCTAAGCTTTTATTTTAAAATACTCACTATTTTCCTGCCACAGCAGCTCGTGACGACTTCATTCACTATCCCCGGCACCTACACAGCACCTCTGGGTCTTCCCCATGGATACATGTCTGCCTCTGTGACACAGCAGCTGGCACTGTCTTGACAAAGCTGAGATGCTGCGTGTTCCGACACTCGCAGCGTTACTTCCTCCTGGAGGAGGAGTTACCACCTGGTGTAGTTTCTCGGTCGCTGGCACTGCTGGTCGGTTTGATGGCATCCTCTAAAGTGCCTCTGCAACAGTGTCAGGGAACAACTCAATAGATGTGTTGGTTCTCCAAAAAGACTTTGGAGAGCATGTGCATCTTGGATGTCCTTTCTTATAGCACGTCAGCAGTCATCTTCACAGTTTTGGTCTCTATGGCTAATTTCCTTCTTCATGACAACTGTTTATATAACTCACCTGTTTACATTTTATTAAGACTTATGTAGAATTGAGGGCATGCTGCTTTAAGTGGGAGAGTGTAGGTGTCACCTCAGCCGATTCAGTCACTGAATGTGACCTCTCTGTATTTGTGGTGTTGGTGCCTTTTGAAGGATTTTTCATGGAAGTATCAGACGGATAACATGGCCCGCTGTGAGGTTAATTGTACTAACAGAACATGAAGAAGTCTGTGCTTTTGTTTTTTTGAGGAGAATATAATTGTATATTTTCTGTGCTCACACTACCTGCTTGTTAGCTTAGCTCTTCAAATAGTCAATTACGTTTGCCACAGTTATTAAACCAGCATTCGCCAAAATCTCAACTCCACACAGGCCCCACCTTTTGCCCATTTTTGGATTAGCTTGGAGTGAGGGGCAGAGTCAGGCACTGCCAAGATGGTGAGGGTGGAGCAGCTCACTCTGAGCTATAAAACCTCTCTTCAGAAACCTGAGGGTGATGTCACAGAGACTACATCCATTATTTACAGTCTGAGGTTTCTGCTTGTAGTGGGTATAAAGACCACAAAAAAGTGTATCAGAGAAACCTCTGGGTATGTTGTGTGCACCTAGATAGATAGATAGATAGATAGATAGATAGATAGATAGATAGATAGATAGATAGATAGATAGATAGATAGTAACATTATAAAACCACAGAAAATAGCAGCATATAAAACAGTAAAAAACAGTAATAAATAGCACAAAAGGAAGCTGCTGGGCTCTCTTCAGGCACACTCACACAGAGACAAGGATATAGTTAAAATGTCTTTATTGTGTTAGGGCTAACAGAGTAAAATATGTAACAAGAAATCCCAAAAAGAAAATAAAACAAAAAAACACAGTGGTTTTGACCACCTCAGGGTCTTCCTCAGGGTGTGGTTGGAAAAGGAAGTAAAGCAAAGTGGAGCGTTGTGATAACTTATATGGACAAATCTCACCCATATTACAAGTCTATGATTATGTTCAATAAGAATTAGCAATAAAATGATGCCATCCATTTTTAAACAATAAAGAGAGGGGGTGAGCCAGTTTACATGAAAGGTCCGAAATCTATTTCCACATTAAGACCTGGATACACCGAAGCATCGAATGTCAAAATCCAATGAGTCTCTCTCTGAAGATGATCACCTCCTCTGATGGGCTGCTACACAAGCTCAATACCCTCCACTTTCAAACGTAGGGTAATCAACTTTAATAGTATTAGTATCTGTTTTTATGGCATATTTGTGTTCTGCTATTCTGTCTTTCAAGCGCCTCTTAGTGCGTCTGATGTGAAAAGCAGCCACAAGGACAGGTGAGGCGGTACGCAGCATATGTGGAGTTGCAGTTAATGAAGTGTTTATTTTTATGTATCTCTCTTGTCTTTATATTTCCAAATTCCTTCTTTTGTATGATGTTGGAACAGATTACAAGTGGTTTTGCATACACTTAAAAGGTCTCTTGAGCCAGTGCTCTCCCCTCCTAGCTAGAAAGTAACTGTGTGTGACTCTATTCTTTATGGTGGGGGCCTGTTTATAACTGAAGTGGGAGGAATTTGGAATATATAACACTATGATACAACAATAATAAAGAGCAGCATATTTTTAAAATCTGTATATGCTCTAAGGGTGGGTCAGGGTACTTGTTGGATAGTGCGGATTGGTCCCAGAGGGGTGTGTGTGTGTGTGTGTGTTTGTGTGCGACACTCCTTGGAGACAACAAAGTGTGCATGTTCTTGTCAGTCCTCGAGGAGGGAAATGGACACCAAAGCCCTGGAAAAAAGCTGCTCCTCAATCTGTTTGTCCGGGACTTGACTGCACCCCTGCACCGCCTGCCAGATGGTAGTGGATCAAACAGATGATGGCCTGGGTGTGTTGTGTCCCTGATGATGGTGCTGCCAGCCTTCCTCCTCACTCACTCGGTTACTGTACGCACCGTCCAGGATTGGGAGGTCAGCGCCAATGATCCACTGGGCGTCTTCCACCACACGGCGTAGGTTCTTCCCCTCTGCCACGGTGCAGCTGGCGCAGCCGTGAGAGAGGAGGCGTTCGGTGGTGCTGGCGGTGCGTCACGGCAGAACTCTTCAGACAGGGCCAGTAGATCCGCAGGTCTTCTGCAACACTTTAGTTCAATAGCATTTTTACTTTTGTTCAGAGAAGTCAATAGGCATTCAAGTCAAGAAACATGGAGACAACGCACAAGAGTATGATTCTAAGGTTTTCTGATGCAGCGAACTGAGGCTGTGAACACAGACACTGAACTGGACTCAAGCACCACAAACATCTCTTTATTTGCCCTGAAGAGTGTCGTGGAAATTTTCTGCTCTTGGTGAAGAATGAAATAGAGACTTCGGTCGGCCGACAAGGTTTTATTTTCTTTGCAAAGAAAAGGTCAATCAACGTGCGAGCGGTTCAAAATGAAGAAAGACCCCGAGCATGGGGAACCTCGAACATTTATACCTGAGGGAAAGGCCCACCCCTGTTGTGTGTTTCACGTCCTTTGTCTGCTGTGGGGTCGGCCTCTTACCTATGATGTGCTTTCACACTCTTTTGTCTTTCGCAGGTATCGGCACCGACCCCCTGAAATGTGGAGTTAAGAGGTCTAGTCCACACAATTTAAAATACAAAAGGGTTTGAATATTGATGAGAAAGTGAGAGGTTGGGTGTCTCAGGTAGTTGAAATGCAAAGGAATTGAATTTACAATTACAATTAAAAGCCTGATATCTTGGTGAGAAGGTGGGAGGTTGGGTATCTTACAAAGAAGTTGAAATTACAATTACAGGAGTCTCCACCTGTATTGTAGCTAACTCCTCCGAGCATCCCTTTCTTTTCTTTATTAGGGAATTCTTTGATCATTATCTCCAGGTTCGTTACTTTGAGTTTCCAAATCAGCCCACCTTTCCTAACTTGGCATTGGTTCAACAGCATTATTTTTACCAACTGGTGGCCTTGAGTTCCCATTGGATGTTCTTGGTATGTGTAGGATCTTTCTTACAGCACGATCTGATTACTTTACTTATGTAGGTTTTTGTTACAGTGCGGTCTGATTTATGTTGCTCACCCACTTAACACCTGTTTCTAGACACAACTGACTTTAGCCACATACCATGTACATGGTGGTGTCTGAAATCACTCCCTCATGCACTCCTCCCTAATTACTGTCCAGGGATTCAATGTAGAAGACAACATAGTGAGCTCATCTGTAAAAAAAACAAACATTACTCTGGTCATTTTCTCTGCACCGTTTTTTCTGTCTTTCATTGCAAGCACAATGCATGATGGTATATATTGCCAACGGTTTTGTCTTTGCAGTTTTCACCTTTGCCGCCATATCACAGCATGCAATTTTAATAAATCTCTCAAGATCTTCAGGCTAAATCAGCTTCAACTGACAGAGCTTTGAATTCTCCTGCAGCTCAGACAGAGAGGGGCGCACGACCCAGAGGCGACGTGGGCGGCAAAAATGAAGGGTACGAGATCCTCACATTGTTCTCTGGTGGAAATTTTCCGTGACTGCAAAGAACCTTTTCTCTCATAATGGTTTGTTTTCCTCCCGTGTTCATCCTGCTGACATCAGGTCTGTACGTTGTCCGCAGTAGATGTATCTGCATATCTATTGACAGCTCAGGCTGTTACTCTTCAAAAGGTTCCTGCGTGTCTTTGAAAACCCCAGCGCCTGTTTTCAACGTCTCAGCAGCTTCTACTTTTCCCACAGTAACCTTAGATATGATTTGCTTGTGTCTTTCATTTCTGGTGTTCTGCTGTTGTCTCTTGATGTCAGTAATAAAGGCTTCATGGATATGTAAAGTTTTTCTGATTCAGCTGTTCACAGGACAATTCTTGTGTCGAGTTCAGCCGTTTCTTTGCTCTTCAGGTTTGTTTCCTGCCTAAAACAACACACACACACACACACACACTCACACACTCACACACGCACACACACACGTCACCTATGTCCTCTTATGATCAGAAGTTATTGAAAGAGTTTTTATACTCCAAAAAGTCCAAATTGAAACTGACTGCAAAACGTATGGTCACTTAAATCGATCAATCAATCAATCAATCAATCA
>NW_019525485.1:3431276-3432437 GCF_002814215.2 Seriola lalandi dorsalis | reverse complement strand
TGATTGGTTATTCTATTGCTTGGCTGGACTAATTGCTGCTCTGGTTCTTAATTATTTATTAAAAGAAAACCTAGCAGAACACCCCCGCAGTTTCATGACCTTGCTCTTTCTTACTTTGTAGCGATCCTTTTTATCCGTCTTTGGTTTTTATTGAGAGGACCCTTACCTCTTTAAAACAAAGGGTGGCGTTGTCATTTTTATTCTAATTTATTACATTGTTGCATTTTAGTCTTTTTTTTTTAAGTTAAGTCATAAAGGGCCACAAATGCAACAGAAGGCATGGATGTCCAATGTCTTCTGAAGTGACAGGTTTGATGTCAGATCGCCCTCAATGTGCAGCAGGGCCAGATCATGAAATATTTACTGGGCTATTGTAGATTTCACGCAGTGTGTAATCCTCCTCATAGCAGTCAAAGTTCTCTCTGATGTTGCTGATCCATTTGGCATATTTAAATCTCTACAGGCATTTTTGGCTACAGCCGCTAGGGGGGTTCAGTGAGCCCCCGAACCCCTCCTTACTATGCCCAAGATTGACAAAAAATGAAGTGACTCAGTTCAGGGGTCGCATACATCGGAGGACCCGGTCTATGAAGGTGTGGCCCTTTGTGGCAGTCGTAGACTGTGAAGGCCGATCCCAATTGAGACGGTCCGCTCTACGGAGGATTTATGCTGTGTGTCGCCAGCTGTGCCCGCCGTTACCGTTGCGTCGCAAAGCACAGCTTGTGTTGCCTAGCAACCTTGACAACATGTAACTTTTAATTTTCACAAAAACTTGAGGTCTTAAGGCCCGTGGGTTTAACATATGTATCATTAACTGTTGAACTGAGCTGAAATACAATACGAGAATCTTGGGATAGGTTGAGCCATGAAGGATCTGCCCGTTGGATCCTTCACTGTCAACGAAAGGAAAGCTTCATTTGACGGCTGCATTTGAACGAGCGTTCAAAATGGGACAGCCTAGTTGCGCCGCTGTGACGCAGTAGGCCTTCAAGATGCAGCTTCTAAAGGACTTGGTCCCTGAATTTGGACACAGCTTATGTGTGGTGTTAACTGTGTCACTCATTCAAACGGACCCACATGGAATTATCTCCTCAATCTGGAGTTGCCCTGAGCTCTGTGTAGCGATTTAGCATCTTTTAGCTCATTGTTTTGGTTTTATAG
>NW_019525485.1:3421485-3431226 GCF_002814215.2 Seriola lalandi dorsalis | reverse complement strand
CACACACACACACACACACACACACACACACACACACACACACACAGCCATTTACACACAAGAACAATAAAGATCCATCACTGTATTTTTCAAAATATACTAAATTATCATCTTTATCTCTGTAAGTCTTCATTCAAATGTAACTAAGGCTGACACACACACACACACACACACACACACTCTGTAGATGGTGGATATCAAGTGTTTGATTCAGACAAACACACAGTGCACAGTGATCTTCATCATCTTGCTGTATTTTGTATTTTTGCTCACTGTTGGATTCACAGTCACAGAACTATCTGAGAATTCTCCTGAAAGCAGCAGAATGATGTTATTTTCACGACTTTCACTCCAACATTTTGTCAGTTTTAACTGTTTAACGTGCAAACAGTCGAAAACACCACAGTTTCGCTCATGTGATGTCTGATGCCTCAGTTTGTGTGAAGGTGTGTGTGCCTCATGTTTCCTCAGTGGCTCAGTCAGTAGGTCGCCTCTCTGTGGATACGGAGCTCAGGGGTTCAAAACCCCAGATGACCGAAGACCTACTTTGGCAATAATGTAGCCGCTCATGCATGTAGTGTCCAAATGCCTCGCGAGTTGCTTGGACCCTGACAATTACAGTATGTGGTTATGTTTAAATATTGTATGTAGACTGTACTTCTACAGGTTTTTAACATAACATATTTATACATTTTCACAAACAAATACAGTTTGAGATGATTTTTAGGAAAGGATTAGGTTTAGGATACACAGCTTTTAGCTATTGTATTTTCTCAAAAAGTGGGCAGGCCTTTATTTACCTCACAGCCTTTATTAGAGACAGGTATTTATGTCTGTGCTTAGACATTTGTTTATGTTTTCAGTCACTCCCGTTTGCTGTGTTAAAGTTACTGCATTATGTGTTAATACAAACTCAACACTTCCTGTGACCCTTTCAAATTAAAAGCCCTCTAGCGTTTTAGTGGGTCGAAACCCTTTATTTCTTAACAGGGCTTTTATTGCTGTGCTGCAGTAAGCGTATTTTCTCATTTGTGGTTGCTGATGTTTCTGTTGTTTACATCTTCAGATCTGCTGGTTTCTTACCGATGACTTCTCCCTCTCTCTCCCTCCCTCCTGCTCTCTCTGCTCGCTGTGTGTTGTGTTTAGTTATTCCTCTGCCTCCTTTAGTAATAATGATACATGGAATGAAAGTAGTATATTTGTTGTAATAGAGGCAAGGCTCAGTATATTGGAAGTGCTCCTCCTCTTTCCTCCAGTTCCCGAGCAGCAGAAAACCAAAGCGAAATCCTGAACCAGGTTTATACCCAGACTGTTTGAAAAACAGTCTCTAAATCTAGAGACAATGAGCTAAGTTTCCAACACTGCTGTAAACATCCCTGATAGAACCAGTATGATCCACATCATGTCGAAAGAGCAGATTTGTCGGCCTTCATTGACTGAATTGTTGTAACTAATGGCTATACACTGAATTTAATAGTTACATATGATTCAACACAGATGATGTGGAAACTGTATTTCCTATGGATCGGTGATCACGTCTGTCTGACATCTGATCTGCTTAATAAGATCAGTATTGGCCTCAATATCTGTCAAAAGATATTCTCTCATATTAATTCAGTCAGCATGCACATTATCTATCAGACTGAACTCAGAGATAAAAATCATAAAAAGTGAGATCAAACTTTAATGACCTATGTATCTAAATTGGGTCATTGCACTAATGACAGAGGTAGGAGATTGCTGAAAAGAAAATGATAATTAAATGTGAGCAGTACCAGGTTTAGTGGTGGAAGATGGATGGATGGATGGATGGATGGATGGATGGATGGATGGATGGATGGATGGATGGATGGATGTTAACATAAACACGCTCAGTAAATGTAACTGCAGTCTGGCTATGTTTGGATAGATTGTGCTGCGGGGAAAGTAAAGGGACCGTGAATATCCACTAATTCACAAGCAACAGTTTTAATGGACCAAAGTTTTGGTCAAAAGGAAACTTTAACTGTCTGTGGAGCTCAAGTAAATGTCAGTCACTATGAACAACCTTGTATATAAAGTGCACTCAGAAGGTTTTCAGACCCCTTCACTTTTTTATGTTATGTTGTTATGTTGCTACAATTTAAAAACCAACCGTGAAATTACAGGAAATACGGTCATAAGCTTTTTATCACCGAAGAAACGTACGGCCGTTCCTAATCCATAAAGATGCTGAAAAACGTATTCATGCTTTTATTTCAAGTAGATCAGATTATTGCGCTGCTCTTTTCTGCTCTTCCACAGCAGTCAGTTGAAAGACTTCAGTTTAATCAGAACTGTGCTGCTGGACCTTTAACTAAAATATGGAAGAGAGATCGTATTACTCTGGGTTCAGCTTCACTCCACTGGCTCTCAGTATCTTTTAGAAGAGATTTTAAGCTCCTTTTACTTGTTTTTAGAGCTCTTCATGGTTTGGGACCAGCTCACACTGCAGATTCTCTGTGGTTTTACAATCCTTCACGAGCTCTCACATCCTCTCCTGTCAGACTTTTAAATACACACAATTTTACACACAGGAAAACAGGAAGTTTTATTTTTTTTTACTTTGCTCTAAAACTATGGAAAATCCTGCCGAGAGCTTTGAGAGAACAACAACTGAAAACCTATTTACTTAACTTGGCTTTTAATTAATTCTCTCATATTTTACTTTTCTTCCATTTCTGTTTTTATTCTCATTTACATGTTTTATCATCTGCTGTCTTTATATCGTCTATTTTTTACATTGCCCTTCGATTTGCCCTTATTTTATTTTACAATTTTTTTTTATTCTAAAGCACTTTGAGCTACATCTCTTGTTTGAAGAGTGCTATAAATTATTATTACTATTTTTTATTTGCAGCTGTGAATGTGAATGTGCATGTGCCTCCTGATCACGGGAGTCATGGATACTCTCAATGCATTGGAGCACAGAACTGGATGGACAGACAGATGTGGACCATCTCTCTCCTGTTACCACACAGATGAACAAAGCAAACTTTAGGTCGGGAGATGACCAGACCGGTCGTTCCAGTCCTGCGCACGTCGTTGCACAAAAAAATAGAGCCCATAATTTTGTTCTTACTTTGATGCTGCTGAACAAAAACTTTGAGTTCCTCCCAGGCTTTGAATTAGTGGAAAATAGACCAAAGACATGCTGTTGAGAACACAGATCCATCATTAATATGCAGTCTTATAATAAAGGGCCATGTGTAGCAAGACAAAGTGGGAGAACTGTAGCTACAGTATCGATGCTATATGTCAGTCTGCCATGAATTATGTTCAATGCAGCACATGACAATGTCTGTCCTGAGTCCTCTTCCCCTGTCCTGGGGGAAACAAGTCTCTTCTTCATTCCATCTATCTTCCCCTCTCCCGTCTCCTCCCCTGTGATCATGTCCCTCCACATCCTCCACAGGTCATTAGGAAGCAGATATCAATATTTTACTCCCTGGCTTTTATTTCTACATGGAAATATCAAACATATTAGGCCAATGGATGTGCCTTCCCTGGGCTTTTGCTATTTGAATATTTCAGTGGTTTCATAAAGGAAGCTTTCTGAATTTTATATGGAGGTTTTCAGATGTGATTCCCTCCTCATCCTTTCTCATTTTCTTTCTTTCCACTGCTCCAGTGCCTCTGACAGATTTGACATCTAACCTAACCATACAGCCAAGGAAAACTCAATATAATAACAGTGATAATAGTAATCATTTTGAAAGAAAACAAAAACAAAGCAAGAAAATGAGTCAGTTAAGTCTGAAAACAAGTCGATATAAACTTTTGAGTTCACACAGGAGTCGAACACCAGTCTTCTGAAGTCCCACGCTCCTCCACCCGTTCATCCGCCACCTGCCTCACCAAGGCTTTTCTGCTATAGTAACAATTAATAAGACTTTTATGTCCACTGATGCTCTCGTGTGGATTCTTTCTTGTCCTTGCTGTTTCTGTTGTGCAAACAAGTTTTATTTCCTTGATAACGTAGGGAGTATTGTTTGTTACTTTGGCCTTGGATACCCTGATGTTTCTTGCTTCCCTTAATCTCATGTTAGTTTTGTTGCATCTCGCCATGCGTCTCAGCCACCTCTTTTTCTTTTCTTTGTTGTGGAGTAACCTTGTGAACTTGATGTTACCCCCTGTGTTGCCCTGGACATTTTCTCGAGATTGGCTGTAAGAAAGATGTTTAGAACACCTCCCGCTGGGTGCCGCTTATTGCAACAGTTGGTGCTGTCTTGTAACTGCACAAACAACAAGGTGCCCAGGGAGCCACTGGGTGTTCGATACGGGTTTGAATAGCTGAATATTTGCTGTGTGACTATTTTCACCCCGGTGTAAATAGAGACTCTGCTTCTTTATTTTGCTTCTTGTTCTTTGAGCCGTCTTTCTAATTTGTTTCTCGTTCAGCTGTTTCTCCATCTCTTTGCCTTTTAAATTCTCAGCTTTTCCTTGCAGTCTTCCTACAGCTGAACTGTGCGCTGGATCTCTCTGTCTTACTCACTTCTTTCTTTGTCTTTCCTTCTACCAACTTGTTCTTCTTTGTGCCTAAAGTGAAAGTGCTGATTTCCAGCAGTGGAGGGGTAGAGTGCAGATTGCATTGCAGGTTGGCTAATAATTGCACTACACTGATTGCAATTTCACATTCAGTTTTCCGGAACAATCAGATTAGAGAGAACGTGTGTGTGTGTGTGTGTGTGTGTGTGTGTGTGTGTGTGTGTGTGTGTGTGTGTGTGTTTGGTGTGTGCGCACGCATGTATGCCCGCAGGCGATTGTGTGTGTGCACCAGCCTGAGATGGTGCAGATGTTGGCAGAAAACTGCAGATCTGCAGCGGCGATCTCGTCTCTGTTATCGGTGTAAAAGGATTGTGCAGCAGCTGACTTTGCATAAACAATGAGAGGAGAAAAAAAAGAGAATTTTTTTTCTCTTCTTCCTGCTTCGCGGCTCAAAATTATACAGGAAAAACTTTTTGTATTTAAATCAACCATTTTCCACACAGACAGACGATTCCTCATCCTGTTAATGTGGAAGACACGTGCAGATATGTGGGAGTTTGCATATCATTAATCTGCTCCACAGGTGCATTAGAGAACACAGGGGAATAAATCCATGTGATAAACACATGAGCACATGTGTAAGTGATAAATCATGGAAGCTAATGTGATATTAATGTAAGCAGCTGCATGTGCAGAGTGCAAACTGGGGTTAGACTAACAGGGGTTTGTTAAGAATTTCCATCACATTTTTAAAATGTAATTAAGTGCATACATGTTGGGTATAAGTGGTTTTGTGGCTGCTTCTGATGTTGTTAAAATGTATTGAAAAACAACCTCCTGCCTTCATGAGGCATTGAATTATTCTATGTGACTGTCTTATCCTGACTCATCCTGTCACTGTTCGCTCACAATTTTAATTATGGTTTTAAACTGAGGATAACCTCAACAGTTCATGCCTTGCACTTCAATGGGGGGGGGCATTCCTACAATGTACTGTCCATCTGACCCTTTGCATGTCCTGTTGCCCTCACAGTGAACTGGACTGTTCTCTTTACCAAGACAGAATTGCTGAATGGATAAAAGTGATGTGAAGAAATATTTTGGAACAACCACAGAAGAAACAAGACTTGGTCTAAACGTAGTATATGTCTGGACCGCCTCTGGTCTGATCCTGGTTTTATAACTGTGACGTCGTCTGACAAAATCACCAAACACATAAATGAAAGACAAAGACTGAGCTGTGATTTCACCTGGATTTACTGTAACATGATCACTCACAGAGAAAGGTAGAAGAGACTTATTAATTAATATCTTTGTTATTTAGTCTCTGACACAGAGCAAGGCCTCCGTCTGGATCCACAATAGTTCAGTCTTTATTTACTTCAACTCCAGAACGTCACAGACTTTTATTAGAGGCAGGTCTTTATGTCTAACTCCCTCTGTTTGATATGTAGAGTTGGTCATAGTCGTTAGTATGAAGCCTCGTTACTGACGACTTCTCTCTCTCCCTCCCTCCCTCCTACTCTCTCTGCTTGCTGTGTCTTATGTTTAGTTATTCCTCTACCTCCTTTAGTAATAATGATACATGGAACACAGGGAAACCAGAATGGCTCAGGAGACGGTGGCTCAGCACTCTGCTGACCAGTGGTGGAAATATCATCAGTCAGTCAGTCAGTCAGGGATAATTCCAGATTATATGGCTGGCCCTGCTGTTGCGGTCCAGCCAAAAATTATGTTCACTGGGTTTTGAAAATCATATTACTTGACATTGACAGATGGATATGCAAAAGCAGCCTCAAAAACATACAAAGGAAATATTATTATCATAACTGTCTGGAGAAATAGATCCTAGTCTTGGTTCACAACCAACAGTCAGTCCAAGTAAACAACCACCGGCGGGGCCTCCACTCAGTGGTGCTCACCGTACCCTCAGTAGCTTATCAATACAGCTATGTTTTACTCTCCCTGGGTGTTCCTGTGGCCGCCCGCCCTGCGGTGGTTTGTTCCTGTTGGCGAGTGTGCGATCATCTGCCCGACCACCGGTCCCAGTTGAGATCAGAATTTTGATTGGATCAACCCAGAGTGCTGCAAGCAAGCTTACAAACTGCAGAATGTCCGTTCCATACGAAGGACAAAAAATTATGTATTAAAGTATGTATAAATAAATAAGTAATTATCGAAAAACATAAATTAAATGTATTAATTTCTGTGTCCATATGTTAATTAGGTGGGTGGTCATCATCAGTCTAAAGCCGGATTGGTTATAGCAATGTGATCGATTGGAGGGATCTGCTATTACTGCCTTGACTTGACTGGTACAACAAGAGCTTGGCTTTCCAGTGTTGCCAACTTAACCACACTATATTTAGTGATTTTCCAGGCCTCTTCAGTGATGATGTTTCATAAGGCACCAGGCAACACAAAGACAAACCTTCCATAAAGGAGAGTCACCAGTATACTGCAACACAGTATTAGAAGTATTTGACAGTATGATGCAGTCTAACAACAACATTACACAACAACTGCACTTGATAGAATGAAGTGTATTCTCATTAGTATTTTGTAAATTGACTTTTCTAGTCATTCATTCACTTTTCAGTCTCACAGTCACACACAGTCACACACAGTCACACACCGATGATGCATCAGGGGCAATGTGTGGTTCAGTATCTTACCGGATGACAATTCAACATGGACTGGAGGAGCCACAGACTGACCCACTAACCTTCCGATTAGTGGATGACCTGCTCTTCCTCCTGGGCCACAGACGCCCCCAACGGTCACATTTACTGCACAACAAAAAAAAAAAAAAAGGAAAGAAAGAAAAAAAATCTATACTAAATGTCCACTTATCTTCTCAACATTGTTCACTCTCTTCTCTCTCATGGATTTCTCCTTCCTTCTTCCTCAAACCAAGCAGAGGTCAACGTTCTCCTCTTTGCCCAAACAGAGGAACATGGAAGGGAAGCAAACAGGCAGGAATGTGAAGCATGTGAGCAGGACACTGTTCATCCATGCCTCACGTGTTTGTGGTTTTTCAGACAGAGGTCAAGATGTTGTCTGCACACTCAAAAATCCTCTGACCAAACACAAGTTTAGGCGCCCACCGTCCACACACACCATGACACACACACACACACACACACACAGACAGACGGACAGAACATGTGAGCTGGCATGGATGTGTGTGGAAGAGGTCAGGGTTAGTTCAGCTGCAGGGAGCACTGAGAGCATCACTCAGAGGGTCACAGTAAAGTGGTCCAAACTCTTAGACCAATACTTTATACTGGGCTGATATTGAGCTGTAATGTGCAGAGACAGGGTGAAATTTTAAGTTTAAGTTCATTTATTGTTTTTTATTATTATTCTCTACTTATCTTTTCCCTCAGATTAATAATTAGTGTTTAAAGATGTCAAAGTCTACATCATCATCATCATCATCGATCTACTCAAGTCCACAATCACTAATCCAAACAGACGACATCAGTAACTCAACCTCACCTAATGTGACTCATTCATCTTTTCTGGTTTCACAATGAGCTCACAAATGATAATGAGAATTATTACGAGTCGAGACTGCAGGTTGGGCTTTGGTGTTATTGAATATTGGCTTTTGGGGTGTTTTCATGCTGAACCTGTTTGGATCAGTTACAGTAAAACAAATGAACAGCACATTTGCCCATTTTGCGTGGGCGTGGTGTGAAAGCTGTCAATCAAGCACTATAGTCTGGACCAGACTACCAGACTCACACCACCTGAAAACAAGGTCTCACTTGGAAGTGGACACTGCTGTTTGTGATCTGTCCAGGAAGTGAGCTTGTAATTGACCTGTGTATGAAAATATTATATATAAGCTGTGTCCCAATTCATGGGTCACATCCTTCAGAGGCTGCGTTTGAAGACCGATTGCGTCACAGCGGCTCGACTAGACTGTCTCATTTCCTAGGCTCCTTCAAATGCGGCCTTCTCTTCGTGGGCACTGAGGAATCCAACATGTTGATCCTTCGTGGCCCAACCTATCCCAAGATTCATTGCGTGCCAGTAATGAAAGCAAACAACGCTGACGGAGAGCCTGAGGATTGCACTCAAATCTAAGTTAAATTTAAGTCTATGACAGCTTCAAAGGGCCACACCTTCGTAGCTACAGTACTTCTGTAAATCACTGGTAATATGTATTTGCATCAGCATGAGTTCACGGGATTTTTCCTGATCAATCAGATCAATAAAACTGTCTCTTGTGCTTGTATTCTGCTCCTACTACTACTGTGACAGTCTGAAAAGTGAGCAATGGTTTTTCAAGGCAAGACATTTCGTTACAAATAAACTCACTGGATTTTAAATTCAAATACTTACAGTGACCTTGTGGTGAAATATGTAATAAATAAAATAGAAGGGAGACTCGCGCACAATAGCGTATAGTTACATAGATCGTGTAAGAGATCTTTTCCCGCTCTAATCTGACTGTCATTGTGCTGTGGAGAAATGCAGGTAGTTTCCTCACACAGGAACATCCAGGCTGAGCGTGTTGCCCTCGGTGACTGTGGGGAGGCAGCGCTGATTAGCTCTGACTCTGTTTGGGTTCAGAGGAGTGGAGCACAAATTGGAGCAGACCTCTAAAAATAGGACGTATTATTTACCCCTCCCAGCATCCAGGTCTTTGTGTATGTGTGCGCAGGCATCCTCTGGCAGCAACTCACAAGTCACTCTTCTTGCACATAATAACAACACACACACACACACACACACATGCAGCGATGAAGAGAGGATCCATTTCCTGTGAGAAGAGGCCTCAGGCTTGACTGTTGCTCTCTTCTTGAATAAATCTTTCATCTTTCATGCAGAGACATTAGATGGCATTAGTGTTGCTTTTACCTACGTATAAGTGAGTGTGTGTGTGTGTGTGTGTGTGTGTGCACCCATGCATACGCTGCAGCCATGTTGGTGTGTTTTTAAGTGCATCAGGGCACATCTTACTAATGTTTCCCCACTAATACTTTCACCATCCACGAGCTGAATCCCGTGACCCCTGATTATCATATCTGCTCCATCACTCGCCTGCCCATGCATCCTGCAGGCGGGCTGACCTCTGATTGACGCCTTGACCTCTGGCGGACTGCCTGCGTTTGGTAGTGAAAAGGGCATCTGTCACGCTCTCCTCAGCCACCGTCTGTCTCTTTCACCACATGGCCGCACGCTCTAATGTTGCAGAGTGAGGCCCACCCCCCACACCCCACC
>NW_019525485.1:3405881-3421461 GCF_002814215.2 Seriola lalandi dorsalis | reverse complement strand
CACCCAAAACGACCACCACCCTCCCCCCTTCACACACTGCCCCAGTGTCCGTGCAGCGGTGGGAAGTTAGCTGCGGGCTCTGACCTCATATTGCTCTGCAGAATGTCTCACAGAGCGCTGTGGGGGGGCCTCGGGTGCTTTTTGCTATTATGTGATGTAGAACGGGAGAAAGAGACATTGATTAAATCACTCTGAATGAAATGTTAGTTTATGAATGCCAGCGGCTATACACCAGAGCACTGACCACACTATTGTGACTGCCGGAACATCTTCAGTCCATAAATACCACAAACAAACGAATGAATGAATAAAATGAATAATGGACAATGAAACTAAAAAAGAAATTAAAAAGTTTATCCTCAAGACACAGTGACATAAAAAAAATAAAATAAACATGGTCCAAGTTCTTATCCGTTGTCCCTGGGTTAATTGTTCATTTACATCTTGGTTTATGGAGAGTAATGTTGTTGTTTTTTATAATATCACTCCTCTCTTTTCCTCCTGTAAAACATCGACTTGAGCTCAGGAGTGTATATTAGTGCTGACCAATAAATAGTATTTTCATGGTCATTGCAATATTAACGTGTAATAAACATGTTGCTAAAGACTGAGCGAAACGTGATGACTTAGAAAAATAATTTTATTGACACGGTCCATGCAGGTTTTCAAGGAGCAGCGCCTGAGCCAAATGAACCGGGAAAAAAGGCTGCCACGTTTTGGTGTCGGGCTGCAGCCTCTCTCTCTCTCTCTCTCACACACACACACACACACACACACACACAGCGGACAGCACAGAGGTGGCGGTGGAGACCAGTGAGGATAGAACTTTTTACCGGAGCTGACAACTACAGTCGTAGCTAAAAAAGCAATTAGCGTCCTTCATCACTCCCCCAGCTGCTCGACTTCACAATACTCTTGTGCTGGCTTGTCTTCATTGGCAGATTTTTTGTGCGTGATTTAATTTTCATTTATTTATTTTTATTGGAGGACAAAATTAAAGTACCAAGACATCCTAAGACACTGCACCAGTCTTCACCTGATTACTAACCTTGCCTTGCCTACAATTTCCTATTAGTTAAGAGTTATTTCATCTCTGTGTGTTCATTGTTAGGCACAGTTAAGACTGAACTAAAAACACCCTGGACCTTTAAATAATCTCCTATTTTCAGTTTCCCTCAGTTCATCGTTTGTTGTGGCTTTGACTGTATCCGTGTCCACACTTGCTGTAGTATATAACACAGGACATATTTGGAACACATAAATAAAGCTGCTGGTAAAGTTACTGGTAATGTGCTCCGAAAATATATCCCTAAAGGATCTGTGTTTCCCGAGAGGGAACGTGGGACACATTCCTTCTCCCAGTTTCCTCCCCACATCGCGAGCAAGAATAGAAGCTGGAACGAACATGCAGGCTGGGGAATTAACCCACGAATCACAGAGCATCACCCACAACAGTGGCACACACACACACACGCACACATTAAACAGGCATAAAGGAGGCATGAAACCAGATTTTCTTTTAATATATATATATATATATATATATATATATATATCAGCTTAGCAAAACCCTGCAGAACTTTTAGTTCCACATATTCGCTGGTTCAGTGGAGTCCAATACAATCAGGTCTGAGGGGCACAGTGGCTTTTGGTCACAAACTTTATTATTAACCAAAATAACAACAATAATAAAATAATGGTCATGTATAATTATTGCCATGAGTTTGTTAACAGGCATTCAGTATGGGGTTTCAATCACTGCTGTACCAAAAGTAAAAGTGACCTAGAAAACATCAGCCAATCAATCATTTTTATATTAGTTATGGATCAAACTACTATTTGTATTGGGAAAAAGTATATAAATATATATATAAAATAACTTGATCGATAAAATCAATTGTAAAAACATATACAATACAATACATGAATTGAGGTCAATACTAAAAAAAAAAAAAAATAGAATCACCCCCTCATAGTTGTCTGTCTCCTCCACTCAGACTAGTTTCAGGTTAAATCCCTGTTTATCCAGAGTCATAGAAAATATGAAGCATTTGTATGAAATTCTGACATGAATTGAGTAAAGAGTGTTTTTGTGGTCAGGCTGACCTTGACCTTTGAACACCAAAATCTAATCAGTTCATCATTGCATCCAAGTGAATGTTTGAGGCATAATAAGAAGGAAACACAAAAATAATCATCAATAATTAAATTGCCCATTAAAACTGCACTAATCAATATTTTCATATTATCAATCAATGATATTACTACATACAAGGGAAAAGTTCTGCTCGTATTGAACACATAGAATTATCACCACCACTGCTGTTCCCTTTGATTCTACAGGGCACTTTCACATCTTTCAGCTCAATGTTTTGGCCCATAACAAACTTGCTCGAGTCATTCATTCTTCATCCTTCTGAGTCGAGCCCTAAATGTAATTTGAGGGGGAAAAAGTTTGCCAGAGCTTGGCACTGCTCTGCTGTTGGGGAATAGAAGCTGTATGTGTACTTGTGTTTGGCCACCTCCTACCAGAGTAGGAGCCAATCAGTGTCATGCCTGCAGGTAGACCTTGGTGTTCATTGGTCAGCATACTGAGTCACTCGAACTAGTGCAGCAGCCGCGGGCAAAGAAAGCAACGTCACTACTCAGGCAAAATGGCCTTTCCAGAGAGTAAGAAAAGAAAAGTGAAACAATTAGATCCTCTGGATTTTTCCAAAAGACACCACAAGGTAAGAGGAATGGGTCTATACAGCAACATGATAAACCAGCCTGTACAGCCAACTACAGTGAGGTGACAGTAACATGAGTGCTGTAATAGAACTAACTAACATTAACTGGTTGTTCAACCTGTTATTAGAGAGTGTGGGTAGAGAGAGAGAGAGGGAGAGAGAGAGAGAGAGAGATATGTAGTTGAAATAATGCAGACATTTAACAATTCATGAATTTGCTATGGGGAGCAGCTGGAAACCTCTTTAGATCCCACCGTGAGAACCTAGACTCTCAGTATTCAGTATCTCAAATTGCTAAAAATTGTGCATTTACCTGTTGAAATAAAAAACAAATAGATGAAAAAATATCTGGGATTCCCCCGACTCGGCTAAAAAGCACCCAATATGTTGGAATCCTAGCACCCCCCTGACTCTGATAAACCCCCTGCCCAAGACCTGCTCAGCAGCAGACATGACATGATGTTAGCAGCTAGCTGGTGAACACGGTGGAGCTGGTGGAGACCAAAAACAGAGCAAAATAACTCACACACTCATAAACATTTTCAAACAGGGTAGGTATTGGCTTCTCTTATGTACTACCAAGAAAAATCCACTGGTCTACAGGAAGTTAAGTGTTTTAAAATACATCTCCTCTTTTCCTCTTCTCTCTTTTCAGGCCAAAATAGTGCTTTGAGTGTCGTCAGTAACCAGCCGAGCAGCAGCAAAGCCACAATGTGATGAAGCTCTTTCTCTCAAACCGTGTAGTTTCTCTGGAAGGATTTGTTTTTAGGTGAAACCTGAGCTCTAATTTTCCCCGAGACTCCATGAGACAATGCCTGTTTATGCTTCATCCTAAACAATATCATGCCACTGTGTGTGTGTGTGTGTGTGTGTGTGTGTGTGTGGATAGTGGATAGTTACTCCATCTTCAGTTGATTTCTGTAAAAACCACAGCGGCCATACACACACATACACACACACACACACACACACACACACACACACACACACACACACACACACACACAGACTGAGAGGACATACAACATAAATGAAGATGAATGGGCTGTGTTTGAGAGTAATGGTAGCAGCCATCTTAAAAACATCCACTCCAATAGACTCTCCCCACCCCATCGTCTGCACAGACATGCTTATGCATTTTCACTTAGTGTATTTATTATTTACTGAAAGCAGCAGTGAATGTGAGCACATACATGTCGAGGAAATGTCATGAAATATTCTTCAGACGTTCACGATGGCCAGAGGATGAATCCTGGTGACTGACTTTTCCTTTAGCACCATCCTCAGGTCAAAGTTCAAATTTGTTCAATACTCTTTCATGCTAATTAGCAAATGATAGCATGTGGACACACTGAACTATGATGGTGAACATGGTAAACATAGGAACATAGTCTTGTTGCAACACCGGGGACCCTATAATCTGGATCCGAGTTGGAGTTTCTGGATCAAACACGCTCTGTTAGGACGGTGTTTACAGCTGCAGTGTTGACAACTTTAGCTCATGGTTGATTTAGAGACTTTTTTTCAAACAGACTGGGTAAAAACCTGGCAGGAGAATTGTGAGTATTGTTCTTTGTAGCTGGTGTGCTGGCTCTGGGAAACCATCTCATCCTCTTAGCATGTTAGCTTAGCAGCAGCACAGTTTGCTGTCTCACTGTTTGCTCTGTTTCATGGTATTTGTCTTTACAATGTGTGAAGGGATTGATAGCCACAAAGACCTAAAAACACAGGTTTTCTAGTACAGCGGATTGATTTGATGAATTATTTGAAATGCTATGTCAGGTAATGTTAGCTTTCTTGTTAGCTTAGCTAACAAACCTACAGTCCTCCCCTCTGTTGCTCTAGTTTTGTAAAAACAATCTAAACAACTAAATCACTCATTTTTACTCCATTGTGTTTTGGATGCTGTGTTTGTGTTTGATGACGATTTATACTGTCAGTTCTCTTTTTTGCCTCGAGCAGTTTAACAACCTTTACAGTGTATGACTTCTTCTGACCTTACACCCATGAATCAGTTAAGGAAAAAAAACATTTTTACAACAAAAGTAATGTTGCACAATTATGCACCAACATTCCTCACCAGAGCAATAGGCCTTTTTTGCAGCAGACATTATGACTTGTCATAGTGTTGTTAATGATGGCTCTGTTCCATCTAAGTATTCCAGTAAGCCAAGCTAGTGATATGCATGATACTTGGATCCTGGAACTGACACATTTAAATGGAATACAGCCATCAGTATTGTTACTCATTCCAGCTGTGCTGCTTTTCCCACTATGACATGTCAAGATATCTGTCTGCTGTGAAAAGGGCCTTTCATGGTTGCTAATTTAATCAAACCTTAACCTTATTATGTTGATTTAAATATCAAGGCTTCACATGGTGATCAGAACTGTAATATACTGTATATTTTGGATGCGTAGGCCTTCTTACTTTATCCACTACCATTTTCCCTTTTCTAATAATCCCAGCATATTCATTTAAGTGACAATCAGAATGGGTCCCTGATTTACTAGATCAGGTCTCCCCTAAGAGAATTATTAAATCTGAGAGAGACTTAATAAAGAGTGAGATTCTGGCTTTGTAAGAGGAGTTGGTCTTAAGATCTGGCAGTGAATCCACACAGAGGGCAGTGTCTGTGGGTGAAGTCTGTTACCTGGATGTTCAGTGCTAATACTAGATGGTCCTACACTAACAATCAAACTGACATAGAACAAGACTAGGTCAAAACCTGGTATGTGGCTGAACCGCCTATTTTCAAAACCTGATTTTATAACTGCAACATTGTCTGACAAAATCACAAAACACATAAATGAAAGACGAAGACTGAGCTGTGATTTCAGCATGATCACTAAGAGAGAAAGTTAGAAGGAAGACAATATCTGTCTTTTTTTAAAGTTATTTTTTCACACTTTTACCTTTTACAGTCAAAGAGAGAGAGAGAGAGAAACAGAGAGAGAGAGAAAAAGAATGACATGCAGCAAGTGGCCATGAGCCAGACTCGAACCCGTGTCGCTGTGGCAAGGACTAAAAGCCCAAATGTCAAATGCTCAACCAGGTAAACCACTGGGGTTTTGCCAGGTAAATCACAAAGAGCACAGCCTCCGTCTGGATCCGATTAGTTTAGTCTTTATTTACTTCAACTCCAGAAAGTAACTGACTTTTAATAGAAGCAGGTCTTTATGTCTAACTCCCTCTGTTTGATATGTAGTATGTTAGTACGAAGCCTCGTTACCGATGACTTCTCTCTCTCTCCCTCCCTCTCTCCTGCTCTCTCTGCTCGCTGTGTCGTGTGTTTAGTTATTCCTCTGCCTCCTTTAGTAATAATAATACATGGAATGAAAGTTGTCTATTTGCTGTAATGGAGGCGAGGCTCAGTGTACTGGAAGTGCTCCTCCTCTTTCCTCCAGTTCCAGAACAGCTGGGAAACCAGAGTGACTCAGTAGACTGAGGCTCAGGACTCCACTGACCAGTGGTGGAAATATGATCTGTCAGTCAGTCAGTCAGTCAGTTGGTCAGTCAGTTAGCCAGTCAGACAGTCAGTCAGTCAACGACATTTGAGATTATAGGGGTGGCCCCGCTGTTGCGGTCCTGCTAATAATAATGCAGCACCTATCTTAGTTTATATTGTACTTTTGGGTCCCCTCAAGGTCTGGGGCTGTGCGTCAGCTGCCTTTCTTGGTTATGGTTATAGGTTTATATTTTGTGGTAGAAACTGAAAAGAAAGACTAAACAATGCAAAATACCAATTTAATTTTCAGTAAACCTTTAATTGTTAACAGAGGAAAAGAAGACTACGCCAAATCCAGCAGCCATCTCCACTGCTGCATACATACATTTTCTAATATTTGGCAAAGGGATGCAATGGGAAACCGTTGTACCGCAGTTTTGGCAGCAGATGATGTGTATTTAAATCAAAATATCATTGTGAATTGGGGTGTTCTGCTCTGCAGAGGGAGCAACACAACATACCAGAAAGTCAGTTCTCAAAGCCAAAACTCTCAGCAGCTGGCCAAGTAATTGTTGAGTCACTGGCAGTCATCAAGAACCAAATCAACCCCCTGCAGAAGTATTAAGTTTGAATATGACCAATTTCCTATTTAAAAACCATATTTTTCCCTATGTCCCAGACAGCAGGGGATCAGCAGGAGTAAGATGAGTGGTCTTAAGGGATCCACAATCAACACATGCAGGATTTTCTTTCCCCCTTGCTCTCCGTATCGACAAGTGCCAGTGGGAGACTGCCATGTATTTGTGCTTGAAGATGCATTGCCACTGTGAGTGTCAGACTGGGTCTCCAGAGCTGAGTGCTGGCTCAGGCTCTCCAGAATGGCATGTTCCTTACATCATTCAAAACCAATATTTGACTAGCTGCAGTCCCCAAACTCTGTGGCGCTCCGGTGGTTTTTTGAAAAGAGAGAGGCTGCAATTTGAGAGCATCAGAGGAGCCAGAGCTGTTCCCACAGCAGCCCTCCTCCCTCCTCCCTCCTCCCTCCTCCCTTTCTCCCTCTCCTATTTTCCTCTTTCCTTCCTCCATACTGCTTTTGCTTCTTTTATTTTTGTGCAAGTCTTCACGTCTGGTGCACCGGGATCCCTTGGGCTTAGAGCGGTTTTCTGCTGAATGCGGCATAAAAAGCATGAACTTTGTATACCTCTCCCTCTCTCTTTCTATTTCTGTGTGTGTGTGTGTGTGTGTGTGTGTGTGTGTGTTTAATGTGAGGTCTAGATCCAAGACTGTGGCTGGAAACGCTCTCTCCATAATGAAAAAAAAGAAAGGAAGTGTGGATGGGAATGGTAGAGAAAAAGATGGAGAGATCACAGAATTAAACACAGAATGAAAGAGAGAGAGAGAAATCTGAGACTGAACCAATCATGGCCGCTCTCCCAGTGTGATTCCAAACACATGTAGGCACTGTGCACCCTTTTCTATCTGTAGCCTGTCTGAAGTCAAATCTGAGCACAGTTTGAATGCATGTGCAAACACTGCCTAACGTATACATACATATACATTTATTTGACATATTTACATGCACATTTGAACAATTCTACTAATAAATGAATGGACAATGTGATTAAAGAAGTCTAAGACCTGAAGATGCAGCTTGCAGTTTCCCACTAAATAAGTTGAAGACTTGAAAGTGACTTGGGAAAAGTTGACTATGAGGTGCAAAGGCGCACAGACAGACATGAACACTGTGTGTGAATTAGTCTTATTAGTAACCGTGAAAACAGACTGATCGTCGTACAATGTGTCCACAGGGTGGGAAATAATCATGGTGACGGACCGAGGTCGAGTGAAATTTCGATGATTCAAGTACTTTATCTGTCACTCAGACCTGGCAACCCTCCACAACTGTATTACTGAAATATAATACTGTATGTCAGACAATATCTTACAATTAAATCATACATAATCTGAGGTTATTGTACTTGGTTCACAGTAAGAAAATAATTCAAATCCTAGAAAAGTTATTACATTACATTAAGCCCTCAGCCAAATATCTTGGAGTAATCTTAACAAATCCAGGATTTCTGTTTTGAACCCCAGGTGCAAAAAGTTGTTCAAGTCATGTTTTTAATATTTGAGAATTATAGCCAAGGCAAAGTCTTTTATTTAAGCCACAGATCTGGAGAAATTCATCCACGCTTTTATTTCCTCCTTGACTACTGTAACTCCCTATACAGCTGTCTCAGTCAGAAATCAATCCACTGACTACAGTTAGTCCAAAATGCTGCAGCTCGCAACAGTGTTCACATCACCCCGGTCTTAGCATCTCTACACTGGCTGCCTTTTTATTTTAGGATTGATTTTAAAATTCTTTTAATTACTTTTAAGGCCAGAAACTAGAATCTTCCTCAATCCCTTCCATCCCTCCCAAAAGATTGAAAGAGCAGAAAGAGCGAGACCTACATACTGTATATACCTGATTGAATGTTGAATGTGTTGCTAATTGCTCTATTTGTTCTTTTTCATATCATGTCTGTATCTGATAAACTTCCCAGGAAGTGGCTAAAAATAGCCCATGTAAACATATGTAGCCTAGGAAATAAAGTGCAGTTTATCTATAACTTGCCAACATCAAACAACAATCATATTGTGGCCATTGTTGAGAACCACTTAGATGATTCATCTGATGATGTTGCATGAAGGGACAAGCTCAAGCTCAAAGAAAACTAAATGCCGTTGAATTGTTGTGGTTGCAGATTCATTTAAAGCCTTTGCTGTTGGGATGATGCTACACACTACCAAGTTCAAACAGTCAGTATACCGATCATGTGTGTGAAATGCTTGATAGGGTATGTGATGTGAATAGAGAGAGTTATTTCCTGGGAGACCTGAACATGACTTTTCTCTCATCAAACTGTCCCCTGTAAAAGAAGCTTCTCACTGACAACAGTGCCTGTAATCTGATTCAGGTTATTAATCGACCTAGCAGGGTGTCTATGAACAGTACGCATGCATTGATCACATTTAAACTAATCCTGTAGTTGTTCCAAAGCTGTATCTGTTCCTGTTGTGCTTAGTGATCATAATAGGGGCGAAGTCTGGACCTAAAGTGTTTAAGAGATCATACAAGGAATTTTGTTGTGATTTGTATGTGGATGATATCAAAATATTTTTTGGTTTGGTGTCAGTAAAGAGAGGGGCTAAGATATTGATCTTCTGGAACTGGCCCTATGGGTGACTATGGGTTACATAGTCTGGTTGTACATCTCTCTGACAGGCTAGCACAGTGCAGTGCGCAGTGAAAGTGACCTTCCAGAAATTTCCTCCACTGAAGAAACCACAAGAAAGAGATGAGACCAGGCTGGTCTGTTTGTGAAAGAAGGATCCTCTCTCTGTGTTTGATGGTGAGAAGAGTAAGGAGGATGAGATTCTTGGGTCCATAAAATCTACATGTCCTTACTATGAGCTTCTTTATTAGCTTGTAACTGATGCTGGGAAAGTGGACGTGTACTACAGACGCAACATCTCTCTGGAAAATGGTGATACTCATCGGAGCGAGAGTGACGTTGCACAAGCGAATCATGGTGCATTAGTGTGTGGCTTCCCTGATGTGGGCCGTCATGCTGGAGACCTGTGCTGGTGAAGTTGAGAGTCAAGGCTGTGAGAAAGGTCCTCACCAGAAGAAATTGTGAGAAAGTTTTTATCGGCTCCATTAGTGTTTTTATCTGCTCCGTCAGAGTCATTCAGCTGGTCCCAGTGGATAAATCCAAGGCTGAATTTCTCTCCCAGTCTAACCATGAAGCCAATACTGGTCTGGTTTACTGAGAGGAGAACCCTATGAGCTGATAAAGGCTCCAGCTTCTTCCCGTCCATGTGTAAGTAACTTGATGGCTCATGATGTCATGTCTCTTTTCATTAGTGACGGCTACAGTAGAATGATAACATTAGCTAACTTTCTGTTACTCTTATTTTGAATGTGTTCGGCAAATGTTGCTATTGCTAGCTGGCTAACTACCAGCATTGCTGTGCAGCATATCACAACAATACCAGCATCATGCTAATGGTTGTGGTTAGAATGTGTTTTGTCGGCTCTTGTGTTCACGCAGTAACTTTATTCACTTGTGCTTCGTGTTGTCTTTAGCTGCCAAACGGAGGTTGGAGGTTGTGGCTGACGAATCGTCTGTTCTGATCTGAGCTGCTGGTGGTTTCGTGCGACATCTAGTGGCCGTGACGATTGTCTGCAGAACCTTTAAGTGTCTACGCACAAGCTGAGGAAGGGAAAAAATGGAGTGAGGGAAAGAGGGAGAGAAGGGGGACGGTATTTTCTACAACCTGTCTTTAGTTGAACCTGTTTCAGCTTTTGCTGTGATGCAATGTGACGTCCTGAGGCAAGGTGCTGTATGGGCCAATCACATTCATGCAAACCCGTTCCTCCAACTGGTCCTCCGGGATAATATTTCCCTGTCTCACCAGTAAATGAAATGACACACATGCATGATAGGTGTGTGTGCGTGTGTGTGTGTGTGTGTGACTTGCAAATTGAAATAGTTTGTATTCTTACTTCTACTGTGAATGTGCAAGTTCTACCGAAGCAATCTTTGGCTTTTTAAAGGTGGGGGTTTTTTTTCACTGTTTAGGCCACAGGATGAGGGATGGGAGGGGAAGGGGTATGGAATGGAGGGGGAGTTGGGGGTCAGCTGATGTCTGGAGAGACAGACAGAGAGGGAGAGAGAGAGAGAGAGAGACTATAAAGGATCTCATTGTTTTGAATTCCCTCAAAGGGAGAAGAGAGAGAGAGGTGGGGGTGGTATGGAGGAGGTCTTATGTTTCAAGTGGTGTGGAGTGGTTCATTTTGGTTATGGGACACCAGGGGGGTGATGGTAGGTGGGGGGAAAAGGGAGAGAATGAAAGAGAGAGACACAGACCATGGTTTGCAACATTCAGTTTCCAAAATAAATATTTCCAATCAAAACCTCCTCCTCCTCTCTCTCTCTCTCTCTCTCTCTCTCTCTCACACACACACACACACACACACGTATGCAGATGAAAATGTACCACATCACAGGCATAACACTGTACCACATCACACACACACACACACACACACACACACACACACACGCTGAAGCAGCACCTCCCTCACTCTTTCTCTTGAGGAAATCAGTCTCATCTGGAGCCTCACAGCTCTGTCTTTCTCTCTCTCTCTCTCTCCTGTTTTCTTCTCCTCCTTTTCCTCTCTACCTCCCTACCCTCCCTCAGAAAAATCAGTTCCAGCTACTGCACAAACAGTTGTTAATGAGTGAACACATCACAAACCTTCCATAATGCTGTGAGTTTAACTTTGTAAATCCCTGCATGCTCGACCTCTCCAATTATTCAGTATCTAAAGACATGGCACCAAACAAAGACTCAGTGATTTAACAAAGACACTCGCAACACAAGGTTTGAAACAGAAAATCATACATTTGAATTACATTTAATCTCACCAGTAATGTTGCAAAAAAATATAATGGAGGTTTAGAGGAAACACTATGCAGGTTTAAATCACTAACAACTAATAAGAAAAGAAAAGAAAAGAAAAGAAAAGGTTGATGTACCGCTGATGCGCCACAAAACCTCTAATAAGAGGGTGGTGTAGACAGATGGGTCAACAAAGTGTGGGACTTTGACATCAAAGACTGTGCATCACATCCTTTCCCCAAGCATTCTTAGTTAAAGTTAAACGTAGTGTAAAGTGTAAAAATATGTTGGGTTGACAAGTAGTCCTGCTTTGAAAATCTCACTTTTAAGTAAAAGTAAAGAAGTTTTAGTAGTAATAGTAGTTTTAGTATCAAACGTAAAAGAACATGCAGACAGATTGGTTAAAGAGTGTTCGGTTCTAACTGGCAGTAACAGTGTGTCTCACTTCAATAAACCGACTCGAAGTTCTGTAGAAACAAAGATACAAAGAAAACTGGAATAAGACAGAAGACAAAGACTTTCATTCTCATGTGTTTACACTGTTATGTGTTATATTGTCTATATTATGGTTGCACTCTCACTGATTTTTTTTTTAAAATTATTATAATTATTTTATGATTATGTTTTAATTATAATTTTTTATTCTGATTTTTTAAATTAAATTTTCATTAAAGTTGTTTTTAATTATGCATGTGCATGTGTTTTTGCTGACTCTTGTGCTTCCATGCATGACTGATTTTACTCTGCGTTTTCCTGCATAACTTCTAATCTGTGATTTAAAATGCTGAACCTGCCCACACTGCAAGTGCCACCTATATGAGGAGGAATTCAGGCTCATGTGCGACTCTCTCAGTGGATGCGCTGGTCACTCCAACAGTGGTTCCTCTCTTGATCACAACTGGAAACATTCAGAGCGGCACGTTTTGTGCAATTTGTGTACAAATGTAAAGCACTGGTATTTCCCATCTATGTTTTAATTCAGTTTTTTGTTTTTTGGTTTTTTTTAACCCATGTTCTGTTCTCCTGTTCTCCCAGTGCTCCCACAGACATATGGTTGATGGTGAGGCAGGACACTGGGAAAAAAGGAGCAGAGGTTAATACAACCCCCCAGCACATGCAGCCATGAGCGCCCATGTGTGTGTGTGTGTGTGTGTGTGTGTGTGCTCTATCTTGGTCCTTTCAACGTCGTGCTTTCAAAGGGAAATGATGCCCTGCTCGTTGAGGAACACATAAAAAGCTGTATGTTATAGATTCATGAGGTTATTATAAAGATCAGCTCTGTGTGATTAAGAGAGAGAGAGTGTGGAGAGATGCGCTCTGATGTGAACAGCCAGCACTTTGTGACTGTGTAATATAGATACACTTTGTGTTCTTGCCCCTGCTCACGTGCCACAGAGTCGGACTGGAATCTCAGGGCTCCCGCCACCGGCCAAATCCCACTTTAACCCGCAATCACAACTCTATGACTTCAGATGACTTACACCAGATGTGCAGGGTCTGACACAGCCGGTGTTCATATGTTGTTGGGTTTGAAGTTGTGTTGTTAAGTCACCAAAGTACAATGATCTCCATAACTGTCATGCCGACATTCATATTGATGTAGATAATCAACATTCTTGTCGTGAAGTTTTGGGACCAAAATGTCAGCTAGCAAGCGTTGCGAGTTAACGTTAGCCAGACTTTTCTTTCCAAATATAATCTAAGGTCCGTCTGACATTAGACTCGTTATAGTCTTCTCACATCTGGTGCCAGCTGGGTTTAATTTCCATTAGTGATCATAGTTAACGAGACACAGTGTCACGTTCTGCACTGACAGGACTATTTCTGTTGTACTCTGGTTTTACTTCAGTTTAGATTTTTGAAGATCCTGGTGTCTTTTGCTCCCATGTTCCCAGTGTTTTTTGGTTTTTTCTGATTGGTCGTAAGTGGCTTTTTTTCTTATTAAAACACCTTTTTTCCACTAACTCTTTTGGACTGTCTTCATTAGGGTCCTCAACACTACAACACCTGACATACAGTGGCTAAAGCAACAACTTTGTAGTTGTTAGAAGGTATATTTTTTTCAGTTACACCCTCCCTTCAGTCTTTGTATTGAGCTATGCTAAACAAGCCTGTTTTCCAAAATGTCAGACTGCTCCTTTTTACACCAGCTAGGTCTCATATGGGTGAATGCTCCATTCACATTCACATTTCTTCCCCATTATGTGACACAAAGACCCGCTTAGTTTGTATTTCTGCGTAGGTTCAACAAAGAGCCTTGGCGCTGTAGTCTACGTAAGCGGCGTACGCTGTTCTCAGTCTACGATACCTGTGCGCCGGTGTGTCTGCGCCGCTCAGCGCAGCGCACCACCTACATGTTGGTTGGCGTTGGGGTTTCTATTTCACTGTGTGTGCACGTCAAACACACTGCCTGAGCGGATGGAGTTAAAGTTAGAGCTAATACATGCTGAACAGAAAGCAGGAAGAGATGGTGTGTATGAGCTGAGCTTTCTCTGTCTCTACAGTCACATATTGTACATGCAACCACACATTCAGTCTGTGAACAGAGGTGTGTATTTCTGCGTTTGGTGATTGTTGCTGTAGAATCCTCTCTCACATTATTATTAACTGCTGTGAATCTGAGAAGCCCTGAAGTGAACAAACCTGTTACTCAAACTGGGAAGGGAAGTTAAAGACTCTCAGTTACAGACGTGTTACAAAGCATTTATGCTACAGAGCTTCTGCTCACAGTGATCACTGCTCTGTGTGGATGCATATAAACATGATGCTGTTCTGTAAATCCCTGTAGCACGCAGTCACTCTGTATCACCTGAGAGGGCGTCCACACGTACTGCGGAGGATATAAAGCACAATATGGATTGATAATATACAACACATTCATCTTGCTTTAAGGGAGGTGATCTCAACGGCTGAAATCCAACTCTCTACTATAAATCAAAACCAAGCACCTATGAGAGACTCCAGTTAACCCCTTTGTGTCAACTATAAATCCAGCTTTAGAGCCGTGCAGCCAGTGTGCTTCCCTTTGTCTCTAACTTGAGACTTTGCTTCACATTAGATGTGGAAATGATAAAATACTTAATTATTTGACATTGCTGAAGGATGTAGATTATGAAACTATCAACATTGAAATAATTCAAAAATGATTCAACAGCTTTTTTCCCCTTAAAAGGCAAAAAGCAGGAAACAAGTATTTATTCACCACGTTGTGGTGTCAGTTTCACAGAATTTAACAACTGAGATGACACACACACACACACACACACACACACGGTGCTCCAAGGTGTGGCTGGTTTGCACTGCCACTAGTGGTCACCAAAATGACAAGAAACAGTGGGACACACTCATGTGCTCGCAGTGGGAGGTTGTGAGGGCGGGGCCTTGAACGTCCCACACTGGTGGGATGGCTGCCACTGTGAGGATTAACAGGGAGTTCAACAATTCATCTGAAGTTTTTATTTGGCACTAAGTGAAGCCCAATGTTCAACCCTCCTTGCATGCATCTCTACCATGTCCCTGTGCTGAATGCTCCACCTCCACAACACCACAATCTCTGCAGGAAACAGAAGACTTCAGAACAGAGCATGTGGTAAAACAAAGGCTGCGAGCACAGTGACGTCCTATAACACTGCATTCCTGCGGTCATTTGGAAATCTCCCAGTTCCACTTCTGAAATAATGCATTCAGATGACTGGACTGTCTGACTTACCCTGATTAGTAAATGCAGATTTTTATGAAGACTAAAAACATGGCACTGTCAAACAAGTTTTTACAGATTTTACTGTGTGATTTCTCTTCTTCTTACTTCGAGTGAGGAGAAGGTGGAAAGGAGGTCAGTGTTGTTGTTTGCCCTGGTTTGATGTAGAGAAAGTAGGCTCCACATCAATATTCATCCCGATAATTTGCCCACTTTCATCTTTTTATTTCCAATTCTCACTCACCCCC
>NW_019525485.1:3405493-3405833 GCF_002814215.2 Seriola lalandi dorsalis | reverse complement strand
GGGCCCGTGGAGGAAGAAGGCGGCGCGTTGGATGATCGGCCCAGGCGTGGCTGCTCCTGTTCCCCCTGCATCTCTCCCTGCGTTGTATACATTGTTTTATTTTGTTTTATTTTTGATCGTGGTTGTTTGTGATACACTGTGATTGGTTGTTCTATTGCTTGGCTGGACTAATTGCTGCTCTGGTTCTTAATTATTTATTAAAAGAAAACCTAACAGAACACCCCCCGCAGTTTCATGACCTTGCTCTTCTTACTTTGTAGCGATCCTTTTTTATCCGTCTTTGGTTTTTATTGAGAGGACCCTTACCTCTTTAAAACAAAGGGTGGCGTTGTCATTTTTA
>NW_019525485.1:3402746-3405443 GCF_002814215.2 Seriola lalandi dorsalis | reverse complement strand
CCCCCCCCCCCGATAATGAAATGAGAGGACAAATGTTTTGGACATTTGGTGGGAATCTCCATAAGTGATGACAACAGCAATGTTCAAATGTAAATGCTGAGTTGTGTGTTTACAGGCAGCCTCAATCAGACAAGCTAATTTTGGGGAAAGTTAGGTGAGAGGCTTCATGCTCTGTGAGCTCTAATGGTTCTTTTCTTTTAGTCTTAATTAAGGGAAGACGCTCTATTAATCTCAGCACACTGTGCGCCGATGATCTACTAGAGGCTTCACCTCCCACAAAGAGCTGAGATGGAGAGAGAGCGAGGGAGGGAGAGGGAGAGGGCTGAATCAGTGTCAGCATACAAGTGTCTTTGTCTGAAAGTGTGTCTGCAGGTGGGTGACGCCGCACGCGACCCATGAGAAAATGAGAGTCGGGGTTTAACTATGTGTGGAGGATGGGCTGAGGGTTCAGGGGTCACCTGTGGCCTGACAAAAGGGAGCCTGAGCCCCCCAACAAAAAGTCATGTGCCTGGGAGTTGGGGGGGGGGGCTGGGAGGGGGAAAAAAAGGGCTTATTACCATCGGATTCCGCCTGTCCCGGGGGGAGGGGAGGGGTTGGACATCTGTAGATATGTAACAGCATATTGTGGCGCTGAGTAGCTTTCAAGCATCAGCAGATCGGCTTATTTAGGCTGCCATCCATCTGCATCTCATTGCAGCTATTCACAATTTAAAAAAAAAAAAAAAAAAAGGCGTCTGCCAGTAAGAAGTGAAGAGCGAGCGCTCCAGATACCAGCAGATGAACAGGTGCAGAGTTCAGGGCTCAGCCAGTCTGGACCTCTACTTTATAGTTCAATACAGAATCTGCCGCACTGACAGAAACATGTACATTAGTCTATCAGAATGTTTTGTTTTGCAGGTCTTGACCAAAGACCCCTGAGTGCAGATGACTCACTTCTTGTTGTAGTTTTTTTAACCTTCATTTCTTCCAGTCAGAACAAGCCATTAATGGCTGTGATAACTTCAACAGCACATGAAAATAACGTTGTAAGTTGGAATAAACTGAGATTGTGCTTTAACTACAAAAGCGCTGCATGTTGACTCGGTGTATTGTTTTGTGACACGCCCCCTGGATGAATGAAAAGGCTCTATAATAGATGAGTGACAGTTCTCTCCTTCACCCAGACGTCCATATCAGCTCCTCTTATGTCTGACTGCTGTCGTCAGTCTTTACTCATGATTTTAAAGTTTCAAGTTAAAATTTATACTGAACTATTGAACAATTACTTTCTTTTTTTCTTTTTTTTTTTTTACATAAAAAATCACAGGATCATTAAAGCGATGCTGATTAGTCTGGTGTGTATCTTACAAGATGACTTCTGGCTTTAGCTGTATCCAACCACTTTAAGCTCAACACTGTTTTATATAGAGCAAATCTAGCTTGAGTATTTACATGTAAAGTTTTTTTTTACTTTATGAAGGTTATGATTGGATCAGGGGAACGATGAAAACGTGGGCGAAATGAAAACGGGCAAATTGCTGCATTAGGGCCACTAAAAGCAATGAACCCCAATTTTTTAATCCAGTTTTGATGAAATTTTTTTTTTTAATTACCCAAAAGCAACAAGACAGGAAGTGCACTACAAAATTAGAAATATAAATCAAAGGGATTTGCTTAATAGACAAAGCACAGGTTCTTTAATTTATACGTCATTAATTTTTATAAATAAAAGGACATCAGACTAAAATGAGACAAAGCCTTGTAGCAGCAGGCGAGAGAAAGACTTCATGCGTGTGTTTTCCCTCATTTCTACTTTTTTCATATATATACATATATATACAGCCCACAACATCGGCTACATTCTCAAAATAAAATCTCTTCATTTTAAACTGTTAGTTACTAAAAGGATTTTTACTTTGCCGTCAAGAATATCCCACTGCACGCTATGCTTGATGGGCACCCAGATATTTCACATTTGGACTTCATCCCTGACTGTGACTTACAGCCACCAGGATGCTGTGTATAATAAATGTGGTGGTTGCTACTCCCTTTATTGCACCTCTCCCATTTTTCTCACTTGGAAAAAAAAACTATGTCTAGTTAAAAGAGGACAAAAAGCAAGGGAGAGAGGAAGAATGGATTAGAAATGAAGGCAGCCACAGACAAGGGACGGGGGGATGGGGGGCGAGCAGCATGGAGGGGCTGACCTTTAGGCAAGACTAATGAATAAGGTGTCGTGACTGATGACTGGGGGCTTTCTCATGGAAATCAACACTGGCAAAGTAATTAGAACGTTCTTTCATTAGCTTAAACACAGCTAGCCAAAGAGATGCTTCTGGTGCATCTTCTCTCTCTCTCTCTCTCTCTCTCTCTCCGTCTTTCTACCCCAGCACAGAATCCCTCCCGGGAGTATTGGATTTGTCTGAATCTTAAGTTTTCATTAACAAACCCACTGGGATGAATGGGAAGAAGAAGAAGAAGAGGAAGAAGAAGAAGAAAAAGAAGAAAAAGGGGGGGGGGCAGAGCACAGAACACACTAAATCAGATCATTAGGGTGTTTTCTCAAAGTTATTTTTATCCTGTGCAAGGCTCTCATTCAAATTAACAGTCAATTAACCCGACTATTAACATGTGTGCCAGAACTCACCAGAAAAATCCTCCTCACTCGTCTGACATTTCAGCTTCTCCAAATGCAAATTGTCTTCATCTTCACCCCCC
>NW_019525485.1:3395626-3402696 GCF_002814215.2 Seriola lalandi dorsalis | reverse complement strand
CCCCCCCACACACACACACACACACACTTTTCTGGCTTTTTTTTAATCTATGTGTTGAGTTGCCCATGAATGATTCAGGAAGGAGCAGGCCGCTAAGTGTTTGCAGCTCTTAATGTGAGGCAGTGGCTGCTGCTTTTAATGTCTCCCTCCTCATCAACACACAGGTAATGGCCCTCAGCGCGGCGATGGCTCTGGCCAACATTTCCAGAAATGAGAGATCATACACGCACACACACACGTACACACACACACACACACACACACACACACACACACACACACTGCAGGTGCCTGTCACTGTGCCCTGTGGCTGCCTGCAGCACTCAGTAGCTGGGAGTGGGTCTGTCTGGAGAACATGAGCTCGGTAGATGCTCGGAGACTCTTTAGCTGTCAGAAAATCTTGTTTACTTTTCATTTTTACGCCACAGCCACACTCTAGGGCTTCTCTCATCCCTCATACACTTTGGAAAGCTTGTATCGCCTGCACTCGTGCCTCTCCCCTGTCTAGTTCTCTTAGTGGCTCAAGCCGACTGGTGGATTTGAGAGCCGACTCAAACACATTTACACTTACTGTTGTTTCTACAAGTCCAAGAAGCTCTGTCGTGTTTTTCTGGGGAAGAAATGGCTTTTTTGCTGGTGCTGGTGGAGCGTGCACCACAAGAGGCTCACTGATTATGTTTGATTGAAGAGATTTCTCTTAGATTATCTGACTTAGATCTGCATTTCCTTCAAAGCCCTGCCTCTAATGGAGGTCAGAAAAAGGCTATGTCCAGACTGCTACGTTTTCATTTGAAAACTGCGTTTTAAAACGAAATCGATCTCCATTCAGACTACCACACCTGAAAACTCATACATTCCTGTCTGTCCAGATACAATACAACCCCAGAGTTTTCAAAATAAAACACAACCCCAGAGTTTTCAAAATAAAACAGGTCCAGCAGCATTTCCAAAAGTCTGTTTTTGGTGCTCGCAAACTCTGGAGTAGTGTGGACGAGAGGAGGAAATGTAAGAAAAGAGATGAAAATGTTGTAGTGTGGATGTAACCTTAGAGCTGAATTTCCTTCAAAGCCCTGCATCTTAAGCTCTTTTTCCACGGGTCAAAAAACCTGCTAAGATCCGCTAACATCAGGCTTTTGCTGCATAGAAAAGGGTTTTATCGGCATTCACACTCGGGTCAAATGACTCTGCCGTAGACGCGGGTATTTATGGGCTCCTGCTCTGATTGGTATTGATGTAAACACAACACTCGGGTGAACTCGCTCATTTTCTCCTCTTTTTCTGGCTGTGACGTCTCTCAGAGCACAGACACTGTACACAAACCTGTCACCTGCCCAGGCGCCGTTAAACCAGAAACACTACACAGGGACGAAAGAGTGAGCTGCAGCCCTGAAATAAGTTTTAAAAACATACAGTCACCGATCGTAGCATCTCACACAGAGACCGACACTTTTAGAGGAGCAACAACCCCGGGATGAGATGTGACAGACCAGCTCGCATGGCGGCTCACTCTCTCTCCCCTGCATCAGTGTGTGTGTGCTCTGTAAGTGCATGTGATGACATCACTCCTTGCAGTTGTGTGTCCAAACAGAAAAACAAACTGGACTGGCATGGGAAAAGGGGTCAATTGACTTTCATTAGCAGGTTGATCTGCGTTTAAGAAACTCGCTAATACCCGATAATGTTGGTGGAAAAAGGGTTCTAGATTATCTGAGTTAGACTTAGTTCCCTCAAAGCCCGGCCTCTAATGGAGGTCGGACAAAGTGGAGGATCACGCCAATGTCATTAGCCTGTTAAACACTGAAGGTTCACCAGTTGAGGCCCCAGCAATTTCCCCCTCAGGCCCAACCTGGAATGTGTTTAGATAAAGCACACGGGTCTGAGAATCATTAGAGGACTGGCCTGGTTATGGGCTGTGTAATAAGTACACCCTATAGTACCCCTACCCCCCCCCCTCCCACTGGGCCACCATGATAAACACAACTGCTGTTTTCACTGTCTGGACCTTTTAATTAAGGTCGTAAAACAAGATCCTGCAGTGATAACTAATATCATCGAATTGCCTGCAATAGCGAGTTACTGCGAAACCCTATAGAGGAGGCTGGTGTGCGTTAGTGTGTGTGTGTGTGGGGCGCTGCAGCAAGCAATTATTAACAAAGCTCTGCTGCACCAGCGCACTCACTGGGAAATGTGTTTGCCTGTAAAGTTTGTAAAGTAACAGCTAATGATGAGAAACAAATCTGATGACGAGCCCACACTTTACAGTTGATCTGCGTCTGATGCAAAATCATTAACATGGAAAATATGATTGTTATTGCATCAGCTTATTAGTCCCGCTGTAATGAATTCGATGTTTGATAATTACATGTGTGCATTAAGTTGACTGTGTCTGCAAAGCCACGCTGATGAAGTATCAACAGTGAAGGGAAGATCGCACTAAAGAGCAAATAAGTGAAGGTATTTTAGCCTGAAGAGAAGCAGGTCTGGGGCCGTGCCTCGCAGCGCGCCACAATCCACATCACAACAGGGGCAGAGCGTCTGGCCTGCTGTGAAAGCTGATCCGGGGATCTATAAGAGTTTCCACGCAAATGGCCCCAAAATTAGGAACACGTGGCGCTGGAGTGAGACTGATTCTACCCCCACACCGAGAAGAGAAAGAGAAAGGCCGTGCAGAGCCTGCCTCACATCTGCCAAGGAAAACAGAAAAGAAGGAGTGGGGGGGGGGGCTGGTGGACGACTGGGGGTTAGTAAATCTTTAGTCTAATGAATGAGCACTCCTGAAAATATGTCACCCATTGGACCTACACATGGTAAACATTCAACTTGAGCCACATAGGAGGTCTTTGTTTGTTCCCCTCCCCTCTCCCCTCTCCCTGACACTCGCTCGGGTCGGGGCAGAAAATCTCCTTAGCTGCTGCTGCTGTCGTCCCTCCATTGTCCCGCTGGCATGTGTCGCCGTCCACACTCGCACAGTTTGAAAAAAAAAAACAGCATTGTCTCTGCGAGCCGAATGGTTTGTCACCAAAGTACGTTGTTAGCGACTCAGAGCACCTTCTACGACGGCGGTTCGCTTGTAACCAGGTTAAATCACCACGGTAACTAACGCTGAACTCCTCACCTGATTTGACTGATCAGATCAGATCAGATCGAACAGACAAACTGACCAATCAGATCTCTGGAAAAACTGAGTTATCATTCCTACAGGATCCTGACAGGGACAAAAGAGTTTACAATAAAGTGATCAGTAATAAAGATCAGTACATATTTGTATAGATCAGTGGATGTGTTGCTGTTTCCATGTGTCACTCTGGTTTTAAAACAGAGCCTCTAACAAACAGAGGAGAGTTTATCACTAAATAACTACATAATAACTATTGTAGCTTCATTTGACCTGAACACAGACTCTTTAATGGACAGGATTCCTGACAGTGATGAAGCTTTTACTCTCTTCTTCATCACTGCAGCTCAGAACAACATGAGGAGAAATCAAAACCAAACCAACAATGATCCACACACTGTTCACTGTTTCCATGGTTATAAATGAAGATTTCAGTCGGACTGACTCTTTTCTTTCTCTCCTCTCTGCAGCAGAAACAGTCTGACATGAACTTTAACTGTTTGATCTGCTTCACATGTTCATAAAAGTTTGTTCATCATCAGACAAAAGAGGGAAAAACTCAAACACAATGATAATTCATGTTCTTATTTATAATATATCCTTAATCTGACTTAAATAGATTTTTGAAAATTCTAGTGATGCGATCATCGTTTACATTTCACCTTGTTGAATTCCACTTCATGACGTCACTATAACTGAATTCACCTGCAGGTATCAGTGTTTCTTCTCATATCATATTAATACTTGATAACCAGCTTCGTAATAAAGGTTATCAGGTTCAGTTAAGCCAGATAACTAAAAGTTATCCTGGGTTTGTCGAACTTGTTTCGTAGCTCAGACCTCTGGTTAACCCGGAGAGGTTTATGATGGAAACCAAAGCAGATACTGCTACATGTAACCAAAATCAGACAAAAAGAAGGTGTTTGCCCAGCATCTGGCAGATAATGCTCAGAACTGCCCCTCCCTAAAAAGAAAGAGGCAAAAATGAAGGGTGGGGTCATATGAATAAAGGTAGGTTGATACAAAGAGGTAACATCTGAAGCTTTACAAGTGGCTGGACGCTCAGTCTAAACTGCTGAGATATGAAAGGAGGGCGTAGACCAGGAGAGGCTATTGAACAACTTCAAAAACAGCGTGATCAGGTATCAGGGCAGCAGATGCCAGACGTGTGTCCGTCAGGGAGGAGGGCTGTGGCTCTGTCACAACATGAATGCATGGAAGTTCCCTCGTGTACAAGTGACTGCGATCCTCTTAAACAGGCCGCACTGTTTGTGCATGAAACACAAGACTATCTCCGGTCTTCTGAGCCGACCCAGTGAAGTCAATTAGTCTTTTGTGGCAGACGAAGCCAGCCGGCGAAGCCCTCGCAGATGGATACCTTTGTGCTGTTTGTCAGCACTGCTCTAATTTAGAGAGCAGGGTCGATGACAACTCGCTGCCTGCAGAGTATTGATGAGACGTTCCTGATTTTTGAGTCTCATGAAAATTTCATGTGTGAAACAACTTCAAAAGGGGCCTAGTTTAAAATCTGTAACTTCTGAGCCAAGACTACAAATGTGGCTGTCAGTAAGTCCCTGTGAAGAAATGAAAAGCATTTTATTTTTCTTTTCAGAGGGCGAATCATTCCTGCACATCCAGAGACCTTTTTACACTGTGTGGCTTTCTTTGTGAGAGCTGCTCTTCAAGGTGAAACAGGACATCTGACACTTTTCAAAGCTCAGAGAAAAGTCAACAAGGTAAACGGTGGCGGAGCACAGCACATACCTAACAAGACAAGGGCCTCAGAGACCCCATTACCAAGTCAAGGAGCTCCTTCAAATGCCTCCAAACGTGAATGGAGTCCTGGGGGGCAGTTAACAAGACTGCCCCCCCCCCCAGGTAGAGGCAGAGGCTTTATGGATGGGCTGAGAAGACAATCAGAGTTGATCAGAGACAAGAGGAGAGCAAACAGAAAGGCTAACAGGCTTTACAGCGTGAACGCTGCTGCATGTGACGTAAACACTGCAGCAGTAACAACCTGCACTGAGTTTACATGACACTCTTTGTTTCTCTTTGTTTGTCTTTATGTGACACAGGACCTGAATGTCCTCAGTGCGCTGGTATTTACAAGAAAATATGAAAATGATGTTGATGTAGGGCCAGAGCTGCATCAACTATTCAAACTGTAACAACCTCCCTGATGTGAAGTTTTTCTCTATAACCACGTATCTCCAAAAACAGACATGCTGCAGTGTATGAGCTGTTTGAACTGCTGCACCACTGCCTGCTTTCTCTCTCTCTCAAACTCTCTTAATTGTTCACATATTTAACATATTTTTTTTTTCCTTTTTTCAGAATATTGGAGAGTGAAGAAACATTTGCACGTAGGTCTGGGTCTCATCGGATAAATTGTAATTCATTGAAAAATGAAATGACTTTTGTCATTTTTAAATTACAAATGAATTACAGATTATTAGATGATACCCAGACCGATATCATTGTGTGCTGGAGCAGCTTGATTGGCCGAGTCCAAACCGAAAGCATGTGGACAGGAGGGTCTTTGCGTCGTTGTTGTTCCTGCTGATACCTTCATGATCTCATGCTGAACCAGCTTCTGTCAAACTAAAATGGAGTTTGATTCTAAAGCAGTGACACCTGGACGTGAAGTGTGAGCTAATCAAAGAGAAACTGTTTGCACCACCATTTAACAATTACCCTTTGAGAAATCCAGAGGAGACAAAGATAACAATCTGCTGCTTGCATGGTTGCAGATCTGTCTCCACACTGTCACAGCGTCACACTAAAAAGCCCTTTTCCTCTGAGAGGGAACAACGTTTCACAGATGTAGGAAATGATACGGAGGCAGATGATGCAGGGCTGAGAAATGAGGGGACGCAGCAAAAAAAAAAAGAAGTAAAGTGCAAGATTTCATCTCTAAAATAACTCCTGAAACACACAGAACATCACAGATACTCAAGTGAGAGAACTTGGTAACTGGCTAAAATCTTCCTTTAAAGAAATACTCTATTTCAACATCTGGAAAATCTAAATCATTGACGATATCTGAGTGTTGTTGCTGGCTGCTGTTCGCCCAGAGGTAGTTCCAGCATGGAAACAACCAAAACCACAAGTTCTTCTTTTTACATTTGAACTCTTCATTTAAGAATAAATCTAAGAGGATTGCTGTGTTTAAATAGTATTATGGTCCATTTTTCTCTTGCAAAATCACATAACTTATTGATGCAGAACTATATCTTCTATATGACCAAAAGTGTGAACCTGGGCCTATTTTTCCAATTCCAATACAGTCTGTGTTCGTCAGTTTGCTGTTTGAAGATGACAGTGTCTCCGTGCACAATTCCAGCTCCATAAAGAAATAAGAGGGAGAACTCAGCCTCATCCTAAACCTTCAGGATGAACCAGAACGCTGACCGCAGGCCTGATTACCCAACATCAACGCTGGACCTCTTCTCTGGCCCTGTTTTAGACCTGGATTTGAAATGCGTCTCCACGTGAGTCTTGACTGACCACTCGTGATCCGATCTCACTTCCTGCTTTATATGCAATTATAACGTTTGTTTGTTTTCAGCCAATCCCACAAACGGGTCAGCTGTCAACGTATGAGAGCGAGGAAGTGAGCAGAGAAACGAGCGGGGCACGGTGGTTGGATGAGCCAATCGATGCGCTGCACACAGCTCTTACGGTGAAATAAAGTTTCATGTCATGTATCAGTGAGGCAGTGAAATACGATCCAGAGGAGGTCCGGTCGGGGTTTGTGTGAACGCAGCACCGTGCAGGATGACGTTAAACCAGGTCATGGATCCTGTCACCACGTCCAGCTTCAGCTTTACATTGTGAGCCAGTGATCAGCTGTTGATGACGCGTAGAATTTAAATGTGGGGCTTCTGGTCGTGTCGTCTCTGGCCAGGCGTGGAGCGTGGAGAGGGTCCTGACTCCCCCCCCCCCCCCCCCCCCC
>NW_019525485.1:3393749-3395606 GCF_002814215.2 Seriola lalandi dorsalis | reverse complement strand
CCCCCCCCCCCCTTCACTCGGCCCCCCCATCTCTTCCGTTTCACACGAGCTAACAGCATGGTAATGAGATGTTGGCAGATGCTCGCGTGCCTTTACAATCCTCCCGACCCCCCAGGACACATGCTGTGACAGAGACATTATGAATTTCTTCCTACGGAGATCAGAATGAATCTAGAATTATTGCTTTTAACTGGCTGTGATTTAATTTTTTTTTTCTTACAACTAGTTAAATATTGAATCAGTTATTTCACCTTCTCTTTATGTCTGAACTGGAAATAAGAACAAAAAGACACACAGAAGGACCTGTCTCTTATACACATCTTGTATGAATAAATGTGCTTTGATTTGGAAACAGTTAAGTTTGATTCAGTTTCATTCCTTTCAGTTACATTTTAGTCGGTTAATTATTGCTAGTTTTTTATCAAGCATCAACCTCCAAGGCTGAAAAATGAAGCATCGACACTAAAACACTAAACACTGCACGGAGGCTAGCAGCTCACTCTCAGTCCAAGCAGAGTGGCTCTCTAACAGTTGGAAAAGCTGAACAGGCGACAGGGACGTCAGGGCAGCGCTGCACAGACTGCTGCGCCTGTGGCCCCTGTGGCCCTCTCCTTCGAATAGAAGAAGCAAAAGCAATGTGGAAAAGCAAGACAATAGGTAAAAGCAACAGGTAATAGCATTTTTTATTTATTTATTTCTCTTTATATTTCCAAATTTTTTAATTCATTAATTAATTCTTTTATTCACTCCTGTTTATATATTTCCACATGTTACGGTTATTCTTTTTTTATGGCTCCATAGGTAGCATATGTTTGCTAAAAACCATTATTCAACGAAGTCTCAGCTCCACACACGCCCCTCCTCTTTGCCCATTTTTGGATTAGCTGGGAGTGAGGGGCGGAGTCAGACACTGTCAAGATGGCAGTGGTGGAGCAGCTCACTCTGAGCTTCAAACCCACTGTTCAGAAAGCTGTGGGTGATGTCACACAGGCTACGTCCATCATTATTTACAGTCTATGGTTATTACAGAAGCCCTGAAAGACATTTTTTTTTTTTTTAAGTATATTTTTTTGGGCTTTTATGCCTTTAATGGACAGCACAGTGGAGAGTGACAGGAAACGGGGAGGCAGAGAGAGGGGGAATGACATGCAGCGAAAGGCCGTCCGATGCGGGATTCGAACCGGGGCCAACTGCACTGGACTGTAGCCTCTACACATGGGGCGCCTGCTTAAAACACTACGCTACACGACGCCCCTGAAAGACATTTTTTAACTGTGTGTGTTGCTTCTTTAAGATTAAAATAAGTTGTTTTGAATTACGGCTGTGCTGCGCTCTTTGTCTTAGTAGACTTACTGTAGTTTCTCTTTACTGAGAAAGCTTTGAAGCAAACCTGTCAATTCCTACTCAACATTCATTTTTTCTCTGCTGAACCCTAAAAAGCATAAGTGAAGTTCATTCAATTGAAACAGTTTTAAGTTGAAAATGTATAAAGTAAGTGGGGAAAGGAGGGAAAGTCTGTTGACCTCTGGTGGACAGCTTGTGGAGGCAGGTCTGAGGAGAGAAGTAAGCAGAGAGGGCCTGAGACATGCATCCATGCATCGTTATGAAAAGGTGCTACATTTATAGTTTTGCAACCTCCTTCAACCTCAGTCGCTACAGAGTAGCATCCATAACATGGACATTGAGACTGGAGAGCAGGTCTTCACTTTCTAGACTGAACCTTTCAGTACATCGAGACTCTGCCACATGTTGAGGCCACACCACCTTACGATGAAGCTGCTGTACAGGCTCCATATGAGAGGAACAGTGTAAGAGTCAAAGACCTTCTCTATGAATATGTGGAAGTATCACTGAACT
>NW_019525485.1:3388709-3393699 GCF_002814215.2 Seriola lalandi dorsalis | reverse complement strand
CCGAACTCCTTTCAGTAATTTTATGGTCCCTGAGGGCAGAATCTCTGCACCCACCCGGTCATCCTGCCTTCCACGGCCCATATGAGCAGCCTGGGGTGACACAGCAATGCTTCCTTCTCCCCCCCTCCAAAGAGAACAGAGTTAAACTTGGATCTTTGTGAACATCTCTTTACTAAACATGTGCTGTAGCAGTTTCGTTCTCCTTCAGACCTGCCGTGTCTGCTTCAGCTCGGCACCATTTCTTTTCTCTTAATGCGTAATCAGCTGGATGAAACTATGACTTCACCACTTACAAGCATTTGGTTTGACAAAATACACACAGATTAAGTTCAGAGAGGAAACGTTTGATTCTTACAGCCCCATAGAGAATGAAATTATTTCTTATAAAATATTGTTGCTGTCCAGTGAAAACCACTTTTTACAATTACAACAACACATGTTGAAAACAAGACTGCTGTTTCTTAGCTCGTGAAAAGTATAATGTCTGAAATACTGGTATCAGTCTTCAGAATACTCACTGTGTACATTTCTCATCGTACGAGCATCAGAACGAACAGAAGGCATGACCTCAGCGTCCACGGTGACAGCTGTTCCCTCAAGCTTCAGTTTCTGCTGCAGCGCTGTTAGCTCTGACTTTAGCGTCTCAGGAAAAATACCATTTCAAATTCACTGTCCAACTTTGATTAACTGATAGAAAGTTAAAGACATTAAAGATTTCCCAGTCCACAACCAACTGTCAAATGCTAGAAACCTGCAGTGTCAGACACAGGTGGCAACAGTTTTATTATGAATTCTGTGAAATATTGATTCAAATAACCTCATCATCAGCGCTCAAAGTGGCACCATTATTGAAAGAGTCATGCTGTACAAATATCTTGGCATTTGGATTGATGAGAAGTTCTCCTTTAAGAACCATGTGTCAGATCTGGTGAGTAAACGGAGGCTTTTTCTGTAGGAATAAATCCTGCTTCCTGTTGCACTGTAGAAAAACTCTTTTAGAAGCTGTCCACCACTCTGCTCTCAGGTTCATTACAGCTGATGTTTATTACACTCATCGTTGCATCCTGTATAAAAAGGTTGGATGGTCCTCTCTCTCTCTCTCTCTCTCTCTCTCTCTCTCTCTCTCTCTCTCTCTCTCTCTGTGAGAGGCGTGATTTGCATACGTATTTGTTTATTTACAAAGCCCTTATTGAAAAACTGCCTCATCTCTTATATCTTACAACCACGTCAGTTTGTTCACTGACACCAGGACTAATGACTGGCTCATGCTCCATGTCCCTCGAGTTCACACTGAGGCTCCTGGTCATTTTAGGCTATGTCCACACTGCAATGATTTCATTTTTAAAACAGTGTTTTAAAAAAGAAACCATCTCCATCAAGACTGACAAACCTGAAAACACACATACACGACCATTCACATACAGTGAGCATGTGTGAGCTGAAGCAGGTCGTCTACTCTGCAGTTGGTCAGCCGCACAAAATACCACCAACGAGGAACAGTAAAAACAGTTGTAGCATGAAAATACAGAATTTAACTGCTAGCAAAGACAACAAGGTCAGCAACACTTAGAATTCATTATCATGTTGTATTCACCACTGGTAGTCGAGGCTGATGAGAGCCAATCAGGGAGCGCTTCCAAAAATCTCATCCAGACTACAACACGACCCCGGAGTTTTCAAAATAAGGTTGTGTGGACAGCAGGAGGAAACGTAGGAAAAGAGATGTGTTTTATAGCATAGCATAGCCTTAGATTCTTAATCTCTAACCTTTTAATTTCTCTTTGTACCTGTTTTAATTGGTTGGCATTAAATTATTTATTAATTGTATCTATGTGTTTGTTTTAATTGATGTTCTTTTTCAACTGGTGTTTTTATCTGCTCAACATCATTGTAAATGAGGTGCTTTACCCTTAATCATTTTCAAGTTTATATAAAGACATATATATATATATATATATTACATGAGAGAGGACACATATGGGACATATTTCCAACATCCTATTCTCCAGTTAGATGATTAAGGTGGTTATAATTTTGCTTTGAGGTATCATACACATTAGCTCTTATGAGGATATGATAAAGTCAAACTAAATTACATCTAACAGCAGTTCAAAAACACATGAAACGAGCAGCTTTAAACTGTGGAGTGTGTTGGATGCTTTTCCTTTGTCGGGTCATTCAGCATCAGTATGTGTGTATATATCAGCTCGGGAGCCGATGTCCATGTGTTTGCTCGGAGACAGATGGCAGCGCACAGAGCCTGTTCCCACGGGTCACACATTGGAATTTAAAATGCAGATAAAAATCCATCACAGAGACGCATCCCCTCAAAGATGCCGGCCGCAGATAATTTGCCCTGTTGAAACCAATCAGCGCGGCGATTATCAGATATGGCTCACACTCCAAATGAAACTTATTGAGAGTATAAGCCAGAGCAGCGCGACTCATTACTTTCTGAATTTGAGGGGGAAAAAAATGGATGTGGTGAACCTTCAGAGTGAGGCTGCTGCTGGCTTACTGGAGCTGGTGACACACTGATGAGGATGTTCTATAGAAATTTGCTCTATTTGCTGTGATGTTGAACTTTTACAGACTTTAGGATTAATGCGTGTTATAAAAACTCTTATCAGCCTCTTTGATCTTTATACATGTTCCCTCCCCTTTTCTCTTCCACTCAAAGTTATCAGCAGCCATGACACATCCAAATAAAGCCAATCCAAAGCCTCTGATTCCACTGAACAGTGAACTCATACAAGTCTGATAGAGAAGTCTGTTTTTCTCTGCAGCAGAATATGAGGAGGATATTAGATTTTATCTGACATGAGCTGCAGCTAATTCTCACTTGGTGTTTCTCTGCAGGGGGGTTGGGGTTTGTTGAAGGGGGGGCATCAGAAACTGAATAGATGGTAATTGTAGGTTTGGGTTGTCTGAGGCCCTGGCCAGATGGCTTGATGCTGCTCCCATAAAGCTGCTCGTCCAGTTGTTTGCTCACTGAGACACGTTGAGTTGGCAGGATGGTAATTCGGTCGGATCAGGAGACGTAGGCTTCCATAAAACATTATTATGCAGCAAAGAGGAGGAGGAGGGGGATGGTGAAAAGAGCACACGTCGGGGTCAGCTGGACAGATGACAAAGCGCCATATACCTCAATCCATGGTGCGTGCGAGAATGTGTTCTGTTGCGTCACAATTTAATGGAAAGATCAACAAATGTGAATGAGCCATTAGCTACAACGTGTAAATGAGAGTTGGGGCAGATTTTAGTAGAAATAAAATGTGAACCATTTCATGTTTTTATTTAAGGTAAACTGACGCCACAGAGGAAATGTTGTGTTCGATTCAACTGTCTGACATTTATTTGGGATATAAAGTAACAGACAATAGTCCAGTCAATTTGTTTTATTGTCATGGAGACAAAGAGTAGGATTTAATGGCAACATTTTAAAATGAAAAAGCATTTTTTGCATTTTTTTCAACCTGTCCTCCAACCTGAACAACCATGCAGGTCTATTTTTTTTCAACCCTTTGATACGATGAAGCATCAACCTCCAAGGCTGAAACATGAAGCTGACACTGGTGTTAAAACCTACAGTTCCTCTAATGACCACTGGAGTCTGTCTCCAACAGTGAGTCCGTCCCCATAGACTCCCATGTTAAAATGTCCAACTTTACAGCAGAAATCAACATGTTTACAGCCTGGTACAAAAAGAGTTTTGGTCTCTGGAGCTAATTTATATAACTCACCTGTTTACATTTTATTTAAGATTAGAGTTATGTTAATTAAAGGCGTGGCCTCTGAGTGACAGGTGGGTGAGTGTATGCTTGCCACAAATTGGCATGCACCGAAGCCTAGGCTCCACACAGGCCCCACCTCTTTGTTCATTTTTGGATTACCTTGGAATTAGGGGCGGTGTCAGGCACTGCCAAGATGGCAACGGCGAACAGTTGACTCTGAGCTTCAAAACTACACTTCAGAAACCTGTGGGTGACATCACGGAGGCTATGTCCATCTTTACAGTATATGGATACAACCCGTAGGAGTGTCTCCTGGAACAGCGACCCTATGGTGGCAGGCGTATCAGACCTTGGTTGTCATGGTAGACTTAGAAAAAGATGGAGATTTGGGTTAAAATAAGTACTTCCTGAACAGAAAACAGAAACAATATAAACAGCTACTTTCACATGGGAATCAAACTCCGCTCTCCTGTGTTCCCATCCACCACCGCACATTTCCCTTTGCTCCTGTCATAATTACTACTACAACTCGATGTCACCTAGCAATAAAACGTAACAATGGGTCCTAATAAGCTGCTGCACAAACAACCCATGGTCTTGTTTTTCTACAGGAGGACAGTCTCTGCTGTGTGCACAGTCACAGACAGCAGAGATTCACTCGCACAGGTCGAGTCTCCAACTTAAATCTGAATTAACTTGCTCATGGATGGGCAGACCGGCAGTTCGGGATTTAGGGACAGTATTTTCAGCATTATTGCACAGGAGGAGCAGAAACGATGTATTTGGGAAATTAGTATTAAGTATTAAGATAATGACTTGATGATTTGATGGAAGCTTGCTGTGCTTTTTCCTTTTGGGTATCGCAAAAAGAAAAAAAAAAAACGATGATGTGGTATGATGAAGAATATTTGTAATAATTTGGTTTGGAGGTTTGCGCCCCGGGACCTTGATCACACCAGTGAGTGTTGAGCTTGGCATCATTATTAAGTGCTTCGAGTTTTACGCACACACGACAAAGGACCAGAGTTGGCACACGTTGTGAATTACAATCATAACAATGTAAGTCTGCCGCGGGTCAGTGTGTGTGTCTGTGTTAAAAAAGAGTGGCTGAGCCCAGAATACTTCCTCCTCTGGCCCCATTGTTGTGACACACTTTTAATGCTGGGGTGTTCTCTGTGTTGGGGAGGGAGGGAGAGACGGGGGTTACCATCAATAGTCCCTCCTGTGCTGCTTGAAGGAGCCATTCTGGTGATTTA
>NW_019525485.1:3351347-3388680 GCF_002814215.2 Seriola lalandi dorsalis | reverse complement strand
GTGAGGAGTGTTTGTGTGGAGAGGAGACGCAGTTTGGGTGCTGGGCGGGCGGAGAAAGGGAGGCTGGAGCGACGACAGAGAAGAGCGCACACACTCACACACACACAGACACGCACACACACTCTCTCTCTCTCTCTCTCACTCACTCACTTCCTCTCACACGCGCAGACTGAGGAGAAAGCTGCGCCTTTTCTTCGCCCAGACAAACACTCTCACTCACTCACAGAGGCGCACACACGCAGGAGGCGGTGGATGTATGTTGGATTTATGCAAGAGACACAAGGAGCGCGCCGCGGGTTCAATCTGTGTTTTATCCTCTGACTAAAGAAGCGCAGTTTAGTCGTCTATCTTTATTTATTTATTTATTTATTCCCTTTTCTATTTTGCGGAGTTTTTTTTGCGGAGAGTGAGCAGCAGCAGCAGCGGAGGATTCAACATGCCAGACTTCTGAGAAGACACCTACCCCCCTCTCCCCCCTTTACCCCGATTTTTTTTTCCTCTGTGGAAGTAATAGCCGACTTGTGCGCGCAGAAGATGGGGGCAAAAATGATCCAAATCAAGGGAAGTATTTGCTCTGCGGCTCTGCTCAAACTCCTGCTCCTCGCCGCGCTCGCGCTCGGCGCAGGCGGTAAGACTTTGAGATACAAAGTTTACGAGGAGCAGAAAGTCGGCACGGTTATTGCACGGTTAAGGGAGGATGTAGCCGGGGTTTTATCCAAACTACCGAGTTCCTTGACCTTTCGGTTCCGCGCCATGCAACGAGGGAGTACGCCGTTCCTGTCGGTCCGGGAGGAGGACGGGGAGATCAGCATTGGCACCAAAATCGACCGTGAGAAGCTTTGTGAGAAAAACTTGAACTGCTCGATTGAATTCGACGTGGTCACGCTCCCCACGGAGTACCTGCAGCTGTTCCATGTGGAAGTGGAAGTGCTGGACATTAACGACAACTCCCCGCACTTCTCCCGCGCCATTGTCCCCATCGAGATCTCCGAGAGCGCATCTGTGGGGACGCGCATCCCGCTGGACGGCGCAGTGGATGCGGACGTCGGAGAGAACTCTTTGCACACTTACTCCTTAACACCCAATAACTTCTTTAAGATTGAGGTGCGGACCCGGACGGACGGGGCGAAGTATGCAGAGCTGGCGGTGATGAGGGAGCTGGACCGGGAGGTTCAGTCCAGCTACCAGCTGCAGCTCACAGCCTCGGATAATGGTATGCCCCCCAAGTCTGGCTCCACTCTGCTCAAAATCAGCATTTCTGATTCCAACGACAACAGCCCAGCCTTTGATGAGCAGGCTTATATCATCAATCTGCTGGAAAACTCCCCCCTTGGGACTCTAATCATTGATTTAAACGCCACAGATCCAGACGAGGGCACTAATGGGAAGATAGTCTACTCTTTCAGCAGCCATGTCTCGCCAAAAATCCTGGAGACATTTAAAATAAATCCAGAAAACGGCCACATTACTCTTATTAAAAGAGTGGACTATGAAACCACCGCGTCCTATGAGCTGGATGTTCAGGCTCAGGACTTAGGCCCCAACTCTATCCCTGGACTTTGCAAAATTGTGGTGAAGGTGGTGGATGTAAATGACAACAAACCGGAGATAAACATCAACCTGATGACGCCTGGCAAAGAGGAAGTGGCCTACATTTCAGAGGGGGCCCCCGTGGACACCTTCATAGCTCTGGTGCGTGTTGAAGACAGCGACGCGGGGCTCAACGGCGAGGTGGTGTGCAGGCTGCACGGCCACGGCCACTTCAGACTCCAGAAGACGTACGAGAAGAACTACATGATCCTCACCAACATCTCGTTGGACCGGGAGAAGAGGTCGGAGTACAGTCTGACGGTCATAGCCGAGGACCGGGGCTCTCCCAGCCTCTCCACCATCAAACATTTCACCGTTCAGGTTCTGGATGAAAACGACAATCCTCCACGTTTCGAGAAGAGTCACTATGAGGTCTTTAAATCGGAGAACAACTCCCCAGGAGCCTACCTGATGACCGTGGTGGCCTCAGATCCAGATCTGGGCACCAATGGCCAAGTCACTTACACCATCATAGACGCCATGGTCCAAGGGAGCCCCATCTCCACCTATGTCACCATTGACCCCTCCAATGGCGCCATCTACGCCTTGCGCAGCTTTGACCACGAAGACGTCAGCCGGATCGCCTTCACAGTTCAGGCACGTGACGGGGGAAACCCTGTGCTGTCTGCGAACACCACCGTCCTCCTGACTGTTCTGGATGAAAACGACAACCCGCCTATCATCCACTCCCCCTCCCTCCAGAATCACACCGCTGAGATTCTGGTGTGGAAGTACGCGTCGCCGGGTCAGCTGATCACCACGCTTAAAGTCACAGACCGCGACGCCGGCGCCAATGGAGAGTTGAGCTGCGCCATTGTTGGCGGCAATGAGGATGGGCTGTTTGTGATGGACGCCCGGCGGTGTGAGCTCAGAACCAACGCCAGCTTGGAGCAGGCTCCTCGGGATGTGATGGAGGTCAAGGTAGAAGTGCAGGACAGAGGCACGAGTCGGATGTCCACGGGGGCCCTCCTCAGGCTCTCCCTGCAGGAGAACATGGACATCCTCCCCCCTCTCTACCCCACCGGCTCCAGCCAGGCCTCCATGGATCTCTCCCTCATCGTCATCATCTCTCTGGGTGCCGTTTGCGCTCTGCTGCTCATCGTCATGGTGATGTTTGCCACCGCCCGCTGCAGCCGGGAGAAGAAAGACCCCAGACACAACTACAATTGCCGTGTGGCAGAGAGCAGCTACCAGAACCACCCCAAGAAGCCCGCCAGGCAGATCCACAAGGCTGACATCACCCTGGTCCCCACTGTCAACGGGACTCTGCCTGTGCGGGCTCACCCACGCTCCCCCTCGGCCTCCCCGACACCTGAGAGGGGCACCCTGGGGAGCAGGCAGAGCCATCACAGCCGCCAGTCACTCAACAGTCTGGTCACCATCTCCTCCAATCATGTGCCGGAGAATTTTGCCTTGGAGCTGGCCCACGCCACGCCTCCTGTAGAGGTAAGACGATGATGAATACAGTTCATTTACTCTAAACCTAGATTGTCTACGGCTTCATTCAAAGCTAAACACATGACATGTAATCATGTTTGTACTGTGCAGGTTTCATTTGGTCTTATATTCAGTATTTGTTATGAATTTATGCCTCGTTCCACATTCTGTTACCTCCAGCCTTCGTGTTATGTTTTTGTTGACCATCACATTCAGTAGCAAGTCACAAAGTCATGCCTACCCCCCCCCCACCACCACACACACACACACACAAACACCTACACACACACACACACACACACACACACACACCCCTACCCTCTCCCTACAGTATCCCTCCCCACCAACATTGTCTTGTGGCCTTGGTTGTTTGATTCCATTCATTTTCCCCGTCTTCATTTTTTCCTTTTATTTTTGTCTTTTTATTTCTTTTTTGTCTTTTTTTTTTGTTTCTCTTGGGATTGTAGCAAGTCTCACAGCTTCTGTCCATGCTCCATCAGGGCCAGTACCAGCCACGACCCAGCTTCAGAGGCAACAAATACACCAGGAGCTACAGGTAATGCACATGCAAAAATGATGCTTTGAAAGCCTTTGTTGTCAGAAGTCAGTTAAAAATTAAAGGATACAGCTCTATGATATGATGATAAAACATTTCCACATGGTTTTCTCTGTTGTCTGTGCTCTCACAAACCCCCTAACATCCATATCCTGTAGCTTCCTGGTTTAGAGTCAAACTGTTTGCTCAATAACTTCACATTTGCATAATTTTATGTAAAACCCCTTCTGCTCTCTGTGCACCTTATTATCCATCTGTAGCATATCGTTCCATTTGATGATATTATTGTCAATGATGAGGCAGCCCTCTGTGAGAATTGTATCAAACCTCAGCGTGTCTCTGTGCAGATACGCCCTGAATGAGATGGATAAGTTCAGTCTGAAGGACAGCGGCCGCGGAGACAGCGAGGCCGGGGACAGCGACTACGAGCCGGGCAGGGAGTCACCCATGGACAGGCTCCTCGGTGAGGGCTTTACTGAGATATATGCCCCTGATGGCCAGCACAGACCGCATGCAGGTACACGCCTGCCCCCCCCCCCTTCATCCACCACACCCCACAACCCTCCCTTCATATCCCATCATTCCCTGAATGTCCCTTTAGCTTCTAGCTCTGAATCCAAATAAGTTTCACCAGTTTTTACAATGTAGCAATCACAAATTAATTAACTGATTCACCATGGCAACCATGAGTCAGTTAATATATACAATACCGTAGATATATGTTATATATAAGATGAAGAAAAGCAGGAAACCCTTACATTTGACAGCTGGAGCCAAAAAATTCTGGGATTTTTTACCTTAAAAATTATGTTTCATTCAAATAGAAAATACAGTTGCTGATTAATTTTCTGCTGATCAACAAATTGACTAATCAACTAATCATTCAGCTCTAAAAGATTCACAATTAACAAGGTGTAATTAATTATTCCATCCACATCACTACATGGCGAATAAACAGAGTTTCTCAACACTGCAGTTGTAATCCCATCCAGGGGGTCACCGCGACAACATCTGGCACTGTCCCTATCCAGGGCTCACCTGGATGGGGACTGTGCCAGATGTTTTAGACTGACACATTGATGTGCTTGATGTACAGCATTTTAGTAAGGGTAAATACATAGTTTGGAATTATAAATCTTCAAGGATCAGTTATGATTGCTGCTGTCATCCGTCCCGTCAATGATGCACAGTTTTTCTGTGCAAAAAAAGCTAAAATACGAAGTCTGAGTTACATATATCAAGTGGATATCTACCAAAGTTACAGTCTCAGGACTCTGAGTGGCTCCTCAGACATAAAGAGGAAGTTGCACACAAGAAGAAATGAACTTTGGAGGATGCACACTTGATGTTACTTGAGTTCTCGCTACATCTGAACCACCACACAATGAGGACTGAGGATTTAGTCTCCCATCAATTACAGTGGAGTCAGGCTGTAGGAAGGGATCACCACAGGACAAGTGACCAATAACATAAATAAAAATAAATAAATACATAAATACAAATAATCCAAAACAATCATTTTGGATTTTATTTATATGATTACCTTTTGGAGGAACAGACCACAGCAGGATGCCTCACACAAATCCACATGAGCACAGTCTAATGCTGCCATCACCTGTAAACAGGTGAAGAAACCCACCTCGCTGCCTGTTAGAAATACAGTGTTTAAGCAGTTCTGGCATGACGGTTTTGTTCTGCATTGCAAGTTGTCTGCATGTGCATCGGCCTGTTTGTACGTCACCACTGAGTCTCACCTCACTGTCACTGAGCTCTTGACATCTCTGCAGACAGCTCATCTGATCCTCCATCCTGCACAGTCCAGTTAAGAAGGAAAAGCTCTGAGCACTTGTTGATCATCGATTGACCCGACTGACTTCCATAAATTCTGCGTCCGACATCTGACAGGTTTCACAAACTAGCGGAGTTGGAGGCACTCGGTCACACACTTGGTGGCTCCTCCGTCTCTCAGCTGACGTCACACAGGTTGCGAGCTGCCACAGCTGCTTTTATCACATCCTCCCTGTCCTCCCAGACCTCCCACTTCTCTTCCAGCCAGCTTCCCACACAGCCGTCACTCGACACCGCATTTGAGCTACATCCCAATTAAAGTCGACCCATACGGGCAGACAATCTCATCACTAACACCTCCTCCCCCCCCTCCCCTCCCTTTCTTTATAGCTTTGTGGAGGAGCTGTGCTCGTTAGTCAGTCTCCTTTTCCCACCTTCAAGCCTTCACTTTCAGCCGTCCAAAATGAAGTCCTCGCGCTCCTCTGATAAAAAGGAGGCATTTAATTGCCATGTGACGAGTAGTTGCTATGGAGTTGGCTCCGAGTTGTGCTCCCTGAAGAGCATAATTACATCTCAAAGCTCACCTTTCTTCCTCTATATGTTCACCCGCCCCTCGCCCCTGTGTCCACTGCAGCAGAGATGATTTGGAACAGTGTTCAGCTGGTGCCCTGTCATTAATGCTGGATGTGGCAGCCCGTGTTGCTCAAGGGGAGAAGGAGGTAGAAACTCATTGTGCTTCATCTTGATGCAGAGCTCATTCTGAGAGGCTTAAAGAACACTTTAAGAACATACAAACTTTTCTTAAACAGCAAGAACTTTTTAACAACTAATATTGGCTCCTTTTTTTTAAAAGAATAGGACTCTTGGGAAATTTGTTCATACAAACCTGGAGTCACGGTGTGTATGTTAGCCTAATGTAGCATGAACCCTGAACCATGCCAGCAGTTCCCACCTGCTTTCAAAGTTAAAAAAAAAATACACCTATTATCACATTCGAGTTTTCGAGCCCAGAAAACTGAGACTTTTGGAAATGCTGCTGACCCCGTTTTATTTTGAAAGCTCTGGGGTTGTGTTTTATTTTGAAAACTTTAGGGTTTTGTTGTATTTGGAGGGCTGAAAACTGAGACCTTTGGAAACGATGACGTAGACACCTCTCTCCTGATTGGCTCTCAGCGACTACCAGTGGTGAATACATGATACATGATAATGAATGACAGTGTTACTGACCTTGTTGTCTTTGCTAGCAGCTGCTGTTCACTTACATTCTGCATTTTAACGCCGCAGCTGTCTTGGTTGTTCCTCCTTCAGAGTATTTTGTGCGACTAATCAACTGCAGAGTAGACAATCTGCTTCCTGTTTACATGCTCCTTGTACATGATCAGTGTACGTGATTGCTCACGTGATACGTGTTTTCGTGTGTGTTAGTCGGGATGTAGATTATATCTGATACGGAGCTAAAACACTCGTCTGGATGGAAATCATTTTAGTTTTAAACGCTGTTTATGTGGATGTAGCCTAAAGCTCATGTTGTATCTCGCTGTTGAATTTATATACAAACAGTAGTGTAAAAATGATAGGAAATAGCCATTATAGAATCATATATAACAGAGAAGATGCGGGTGGGTGGATGAAGTGCTGGTCATCAAGAAAAACTCACAGCAGCTAAGGGTTGATGGGATTTGAGGCAGAATATGAAGGTCTCCCGTCCAAAGACACTGATGTACAGGTCAGAGACACTGACAGCAGTTTCTTTGTTATCACCTGAGCGTTGGTTAAAAATATCCTCTCTGTCAAGCCTGCCCCTGTTCCTTTTTGCATAATGAATGAGGAGTAAACAGTGTTGCCACATACAGGCAGGGGTGAGGGAGGACATGTGCTGCACATGAAGGCCACTTATTACTTTCATTCTAAATGGGTGACAGGAGCACCCAGTGACCTGCGTGTGAGGCGTACCACTCGGCCTGGGAAAACAGTTCCATGTTGTCGCTTGTGTTTCTGGTTGGAAGACGCTATCAAGTTGCATTATGGGAAGTGTAGGATCCAGTTGTTTTGGATCTTGAGCTGATATCTCAGCTTCTGCTGCTTCCATTTACACCATTCCTGTTGTTATGAAACTGCAATTCAAGCGCATGGGAACATGGTCTCAGACCTGAGACCAGGCCGGTTTCTCAAAGACACAAGACACAAGGCTTCAACAAAATAGTCAGACTTCAGATAGACTGAGTCTGAATTCATCTGTTGCACAAAGGTGTTTTAGTTATTGACTATGTTGAATATCATATCATGAGTTAACCTGGGGGTAAGGTGTCTAATGTTTTTGTGTTAAATGAGTCAGCTTTTAGTTTAGGGAAACAGTCTGACTAACTGACTGATCTATGACTGGACCAACACTAGAGAGCAGCCTGAAGTATCTTTGTGAGACTGGCCCCGGGGCCCCGCTGTGTGTCCTCACATTGTTGCCCTCACAAAGTCTAGTGCCAGCACTCCGGCCTCTCTCTCTCTCTCTGCTCGCCAGATAACAAGGAGCGCCTGCTGCTTTGTATCAGGAATAAAAGTAGAATTTGTTTTCTGATAAACTCCATTAAAATAAAAAGCTCTGAATTAAACGAACACATTATCCACAGAAAGTCAGCCACGTAGTCCCCAAAATAAACCAGCCAGATAATTCCCTGGCACGTAAATCAGTCAGTAAGTCCGTTGAATTGACACTGCAGTCAGTCAGACAGGCAGGCTTTCAGTTAATGTTTGCCTGCCACATTATTTCTTTCATTTTTGCACACAAATCAGTTGAGTTAAATCTTTCATTTTTAGCCTTTCATCAGCAGGGCACCCAATCTGCCGCTGCCCCCACACTGTTTTCCTCCTTCCAGTGCATCCAAATGCACATTTCATCTGCTCTAAGATGTATTATAAATGTTCCTTTCATGTTAATGAGGGGATAATGAAGTCCCTCAATAGCTCGGCTGAAAAGCGCCGCACTCCTTTAATGAAGGCTTTAAGTTGGCATATTTGATTTGTCTAATTTATTCTTCAGAGATTTCCTATTTGAAGATTTAATATTGAAAAGGGCGACTTGAAAGGGAAAAATGCAGGGCTTTTAGAGGAGGAGTTATTTTGAATGGGTAATAAGCATTGATCGGCCTTGCTGAATTGTCTCTATGTGGTAAATACATTGGAAGGTAGCAGGCAGTGCTCCTGCAGAGAGCCTTTCAGACTAATTAGAGCAGATTTCCACTGCGTTTCCAGAGACAGTGCAGCACAAACACCTGAGGAGAGGCAGGCTGGGCGGAAACAGACTCGCTGTCAGGAGTCGCCTTCACATCTCCGTGATTACATTTATGGTTGTTTTGGTTCACACGTGAAAAAACTGGGATCTCTTTTACTATTATCTACACAATAAATTATATCTCTTTTATTTATTGTTTTTATTATCTAATATATCAGTTTGTTTATTTAGTTGTATATAATTACTCCTTTAATTGCATTGGTTCCTTTTACCTACCTCATTGTTTTGGTATTTGCCTTATTGCCTGGACGGACGGTCACATGGTCAACGGACAAACAGTTTAATCGTTGTGCCTACAAACCCTTGTTACAGGCTGTTACATTCTTCACATTCAAACATAATTTCCTAATTAATATAGTGTAAATTGAGCTCAAACAATTAGGCAAGTAATCAATTAGTTGATCAACAGAGAATTATTAGCTTTTGATAACAGTTGAATTGTTTCATTCGTTTAATCAACTAAAAATAAATATTCTCTGGTTCCAGCTTCTCAAATGTCAACGGTTTGGTTTCTGTGTTTCACACGGTTGAGGTGAATTCTCTGGACTTTAGTTTTTGTTGTTTTGACAAAAGGAGATGTTTGAAGAGGTCAGAATCCATAATGAAAATGATGGTTAGTTGCTGCCTAAAGTGTAGATACTTTACAGTGAGTATGTGTGGGTGGAGTCATCAGAACCTGATCCTGGTATCTAGTGGTCACAGGCAAAGAAGTTTCTGAATAAAATGAAATGGGCAGAATTTTGATTGAAGTCAGAAACTTTCTGATCAAAGACGTAAAGCAGATTAAGAATCGAGCCAGATATTCAATGCACAGTTTTTAATCCTCGGTGCTACGGACACATTTCTGCTGCTATTAAAAAGGAATTGAGGTTTTATGCCCTGGTTATATGTGACTGTGTGCAGCTCAGTATTTCTGATTACTCATGAGTGTTTCTGTCTTTGTGTCTGTTCTCTGCAGCTATGAGGCTCTGCACAGAGGAGTGTCGTGTCCTGGGTCACTCAGATCAGTGCTGGATGCCCCCCCTGGCCTCCCCGGCCTCGACGTCTTCCGACTACCGCAGCAACCTCTACATCCCCGGGGAAGAAGCCCGCCAAACTGCTGACCTCTCACAGGAAAAGACCCCGCAGCCCTGCACTGACACCGGAACCGCCCGGAACCAGAGCTTCTCCACCTTCGGCAAGGACCTGGGTGGAGAGGACGGCGGCGAAGAGGAGGGGGGAGAAGACGGCGGGGCTGAGGACAGAGATGAAGACCTGTGCGGGACCACGTCGCTGTTGTCAGAGATGAGCAGTGTGTTCCAGAGGTTGCTTCCCCAGGGTCTGGACTCGTACGTCCAAGTCAACGAGAACCAGAAAGGGACTAGCCTGAGCGGTGTGGGTGTACCCATGACTGGATCTTTAGACCGCAGGAGGGGCCATCTACCCGGCAAGCCCAGTCCCTCTGTCCACCAGCAGGGCGTGGCGGCCTGGGCTGCCAACACCCACTTCCAGAACCCGGGAAGCAGCATTGGCCCATCTGGCCACCACCAGGGTGGCAGCTACCACACCCTGAAACCCAGCACCAAGCTCGGCTCCCAGAGTAACAGCCACAAGGGCCTGCAGGCCCCCAAAAACAGCCCTCAGAACAGCGGCCACACCCCCAAACCCCACAGCAGCCCCCTGCTCACGGCGCTGGTCAGCCCCACTCTGATGCAGCCGTCCCCTGCCCCCGTGGCGGTACCGCTCCCGCTCCCCGGGCCCTCCTGCAAGTGGTTACCCGCCATGGAGGAGATCCCAGAGAACTACGAGGAAGACGACTTTGACTCTGTGCTCAGCCACCTGCAGGGCAAACGCAGCGACAGCCGCCACGAGCTGGTGGACGCCAGCGAACTGGTGGCTGAGATCAACAAACTCTTACAGGACGTCCGGCAGAGCTAGACTTCCTGTTTTTTTTATCCCCTATATTTATTCACCACCCACTGACTGCTTCCTTTTACTTTCACAATAAAAGCGAGGAGCTGAGGGAGGCAAAAGGACAGAGGAGAAACTGAAATGAGAAACAAAGACAAAAAACTGAAATTGTCGTTAAAGTTGCATTTCTAATGTAATAATTGTGTTTTGTGAATGCTAAATATCCAAAAAATGTTTGTAATTGCTGGTTTCGTACACAATGTACACTATGTGACTGTATTTATCTTTGTATTTTAAAAATACATTTGTATACTTATATTTATAAAAAAAAGTGTATATAAACTTAATCAGAAGTCTATTTTTATATTTTGAATGCATGTTGAGTAAAAAAGCATTGAATCAAGACTTTGACATGCGATTGACATTCTACGTATTTAAATTGTCTTTTGTATTGTGATTTTTTTTTTTATTTGTCACTATGATATGTATACATGAATATATTAATGGACACTTGTCTTTGTGATCTGTTGTGGGGACGGGGAGGGTACACAAATAAAAATAATACACAAACATTATTCACTCTGTGGTTTATATTGGAGTTTTGGTAGCGGGAGCTTTTCTTTATTGACTTCGTGAAGATCTTTAATATGATTATTATGGAAACAACGAGTCTGTCTGCAGGATGATGTGAGAGAAAGACGGACATACAGACTACGCATTTTTATACATATATAGCAAAGGTTTTTTTTTTATTGAAAACAACAGGTAACATACTAGGTCACACTAAACAAACCTAATAATGAACACAGACACATAACATTACAATATCAACCAGGCTTTCCAAACTGAATAAGATATTAAAGACAAAAAGAAGAAACCAAAACAAAACAAAGGCTAAATAATTCAGATTGTGCATTACATACATTTTTTTAACAGCCTTCTTCAATAAACTTTCCCATTTCTCTAAATGTTTTTTAACATCATCATTTGTTTTTGCAATATACCCCTCCAGAAATAAGTGATGTTTAATAGACATTCTAAATTGATTGATATTCAAGGAAACCACATCAGCAGCTTTGAAAATAAATGAATGAATGAACATTGTGTAGCTATTTAATAAGTTAAACAACATGAACTCTATTCCATATACAGAAGATTCCCAGTTCAATATGTCGCTGTAGGAGTAGACCGCAGATCGCACAAACATATCCTTCCTCTGTGCAGTGGATTGAAAGGAAATGAAGTAGGTCTTTGTGCTTTGTCAAAGTTAAACTGCTTCACACACTCTTCCTCAACAGCTCAGGTCTGCACAGTCGTCAGGACTGTAGAAGGACATCCGTGTGAGCAAAAGCTCTGGAGCAGCTACTAAATGGCCCTCGTGCTGAGACTGGTTTGTCAGCTGCTTGTTCACAAGGTTGAACATTTACTCTGAATGAAGTAAGAGGTCAGATTATACTCAGAAACATCCATGTAAAGAGTCTAATGTTACACATTGGGCCAATGTGCTGGGCTGGGGAAGAATTCATTAACATTCTTGTTCAGTGCATTTAGTCAATTACCTGGTCAATCGACAGAAAATGAATCAACAACAATTAATTGTTTCCTACATTTATACAGCAGCGTGAATGTTTTCCGGCTCCTCAGGTGTCTGGGTTCACTGATTTCTCTGTTTGAAATCTTTGTAAACTGAATTATCTTTGGACTGTTGGTCAGACAGAAGAAGACGGGAGGACGTCCCCTGATGGATTAGTGATAATAGTCATTAGCTGCAGTCCTACTTTTGTTTATGAGTTTATACACAAATGTAGTATATGTACATATATTGACTTATATGAAATATATGTATATATAAAATAAAAACATATGTAAAAAATGATATAATGGAACCTATTACAAATTGCAACAATTTCATATATTGACATATACTGTATGTGTAGCCCATACAAATATGTATATTTATATACCTATGCTTATATTGTAGACATATGTTACATATATATCCATCCCAAAGCCTGTTGATATATGTTGATATTATAAACAGCAGAGACCAAAAGTCTGAGAGCACTTCCCCAGAATGGGAAGAGACATGTTTAAAATGAATGAGAAATTAATAAGACAAAAACATATATGAGCACATAGAATTTTTATATGTATGTTGTTTTATTTAAGTTGCATATATAAATTAAATATATGTTGTTAACATATAAGGTCAGAACATGTGATGCCATATAAAAATTCATCATAGATATTTTAATATATGTACACAAGTTTTACTGAGTATTTCATGTATGTTATAAGCATATCTTCATAAATGCATGTGATGCAATGTGATAATAATAATAATTATTTGTGACATATATGGCAGCATCACTCTTGATATAGGGACATATTGTATATGTCATGTATTGCATTTCTGTTTGGGTGGACATCAATCTACGGTACGAGTAAAGAATGAAAAAGCACAGGTGTCTTCACCCTTCACTACGCCTATCACGAGTCTTCATCCTCACATCAGCAAATCTGGTTCTTGTCAGTGTTTGCAGTTTGTAAGACACACTCCTGCTCATGTGACAAAGCTCTGAAGCTTTTCCACAAACAGAAGAATGACTTGATGCGACCAGGGTTTTAGTGTCTGGCTGTGCAGACTGTCGACAATCTGAGTCACTAAAGGATCAAACTTGGACGTGTTGGTTGCTGATGGGAAAAATGTGCTGTGGAAGCAGATGGAAATAGCTGGTGTGAAGAAACACAGAGACGTTGCGAGAGTTTCATGGGGAGGTTTTGGATTTGATGGAGACACAGCTAGATAATGGGTGACACCTAGAGGTTCACCATGCGCGCTGTAAACCAATGACTCACCCGGCTCTTAACCGCCACATTACTGCTGCAGCACCGAGCCCTGACATGGAGCCAGAGAGGGGAGAGGCAAAGCAAGACAACCACACAGAGCCCCCTGGAGGACAAGTCACCACACTGCAGCTTTCACAGAAAACAGCTGAATGGACAGGACAGTAATGTCCAACAGCAGGGTCAAAATGAGGACAACAAAAAGAAAAAAAAAAAGTAAAAATGACTCAATTAATTAAAATGGAAAATAAAATAATTATAATAATAATAATAACAACAATTATTATTATTATTATTATTATTATTATTATTTTATAAAAAATCTTCAAATGTTCAAATTGTGACCGAATCCAGTAAATTTGACCATATTACACCAGTTTTATTTTCCCTTCATTGGCTTCCTTGCCATATCAGAAAGACTTAATGACATGTAAAGGTCTAAATGGACTTGCTCCCTCGTACCTGTCTGATCTCCATAAACCTTATATTCCATCCTGTGCTCTGTGTTCTCAGAATTCAGTCCTTCTGTCCTCAGAGTTAAAACGATGTCTGCTGGCTGCAGAGCCTTTTCCTCTCAGGCCCTTCTGCTGTGGAACAACCTCCCTGCTGATATCAGACTGTCTGACTCCATTCAGACTTTCAAATCTAAACTTAAAACATACTTTTATGCCTTCACTTTTAGTTAGCTTCTTATTCTTTTACAAATTTAGGCTTTGTACCTGTTGCCGTCCTCAGTCTCAATAAATCATTTGAACTCAGCACAGTATAGTCCCGTTTGGACGACGGGATCACTGTAAACTTTCTGAAAATCACTGAACCTTTCCTTTGTTTTTCTCCTCAAGCACATGAGCTCCCAGGCTGTGGGCCTCTCTCTCTCCCTTCTCCTTTTCTAGCTCCTTCCTGCCCCCTCGCTCTCCCTCTCTCTCTCTCTGTCTCTCCCAACCCAGCCGGCCACCCTGAGTCTGGTTCTGCTTGAGGTTTCTACCTCTTAAAAGGAAGTCTCTCCTTGCCACTGTCACTGAGTGCTGCTCTTGGTGGGAATTGTCGGGTCTCTGTAAAAATGATATTATAAAGAGAAGGTCTAGACCTGCTCTATTTGAAAAGTGCCTTGAGATAAGTTCTGTTATGAATTGGCACTAATACAGATAAAATTGACTTGACCTACAATTTTTCAAAATGTTCCAGGTACTTGGTTTCTATTTGCCACAGTCAGGCTACACCTGACTGACTCATCTGACTCAGACCAGCAGACACTAATAAACCAGAGCATTCTGACTGACCCTTCATTACCCGATAGGAAATAACCCCCTTTCTCACATGCACTTGTTCACGTTCAGCTGATGGCAGTTTAACATGTTGGTTTCATGTCTGAATAAGCACTTTCATGTAACAGTCACAACTGCAATCTCACTGTCAGAGCAGTAGCATTCCCTTATCACTTCCAGCGCAGCACAAGTCATTAAATACCAAATTACTGCTACTTCACAATGTGAAACATGCAGAGAGAGAGACATGCACGTCTTCCTGCTTTCTAAGACCACCATCATATTCTCTCAGTCTTCATAGTTCATTGACAAAGGAAATAAAATCAGTTTAATAATGTATGAAACAATGTGAATATGAGAATGAATTGTTAGAAGAGGAAGAACCCTCCTACTGTTAGGATTTGAACCTTGTGGTCTTTTCCTTCCCCTCTTGTGCTGTTTTCCCCTCCCTCATGTTTGTTTGTCCCCAATTTGCTCTGTGTGCCTGTATTTGTGTGTGTGTGTGTGTGTGTGTGTGTGTGTGTGTGTCAGCTGGGCGTGGCTTCCTGGATACTGCTCCCTCCAGTCTCCAAATTCACCTGTTTCTCATCAACTCCACAACCAGCTGCAGTATGAAGGACCTGTTCAACTTACATTATTCGCCAGATCGTTCCGTTGCTTCATGTGGTCCATACTCCTGCAACCCTGCCCCCTCCCATCTGCCCCCTCCCCCCTGCCACCTGCCCCCTCCCACCTGCCACCTGCCATGCTCAGCTCCAGTTTCCTCTAGCCTGTTGGAAATTTGTCTGCCAGGCCTGCTCCGTGGGTACCTGTTTGTTCGACTCACCTGTCCGCCCAATTCTGTGGATTCCTGTCTGAGTATCTATCTCGCCCCTATCGCCATCACCAGCTCCATCCCAAACTTCCCGCACAAGAATTACAATAAAAGACTTGTCTTTTCACCATCTGCCAAGTGCGTCCAGATGAATACAAAAACCTTACACCTACAACCTCAGATAATCTGACCAACACTTTCTATTCATGCCAGGAAATGCTACAAATACTGTATTAAAGGACCGGTCTGCAGGATGTCGGGGGACCTACTGGCATAAAATTGGATATAATATTCATAATTCATATTCATAATTGTGTGTTCATTAGTGTATAATCACCCTGTTTGCTCAGAATTAGCCTGCCATGTTGGACCGGGCGAGACTGCCCTGTAAACAAATGGGAAAAAATGGAGGAGCTGCAGTTTTTCTGGATAAAAAGCTCTATAACGTTAAATATTTCTCATTTTTATTTTCATGATCTACGTGCAGTAAAAATAAAAGTTTGGTCTCTAGTTACTTAGATCGTGATAGTTAAGGCTGTACTCACTGTGTTCTACAGAGAGTGTATCAATGTTAAGTTTACATGAACTTAATACTGACGTGGTGGAAAATAATTCATTGTCATAAGGAATTGTTCAAATACGACATTTACTCTTTACTATTACTGGTCAAATATGCTGCTACTATAACATTATAATATATTCATGTTACATCTAATTGCATTTAGGATTTAATAATAATAATAATAATATGATATACTGCTGTACTATACCATTATATATTACTGTACTACTACATCTCACTTCATACTACATTACACTTATATTCCATAAAACACTGTACTATATGTTTACTATATTTTTCTACCACAGCCTTTCATGTAAATTTTGTAAAGTTGTATCTCATCCTTTCACTGATAAAAATATAGAACACAGACTGTCTTCATTTATTTTAATTCATTAATTTTACTCACTAGTTTTAACAATTCCTTATGACAATGAATTATTTTACACCAACATTGACACACACATATCGCAGCAACAGGCTGAAGATGACCGATGCGGCGTCTATTTTTATATGTCTATGTTCATATCTACACAGGCAGCAGGTCCTCTCTGTGCTCCTCTTCAACAGAACTTGCTATATCGCGTCACCATGTTTCTACGGTAACCCAGAATGGACAAACCAAACACTGGTTCCAGAGGAGGCCTTCAGCATGTGTGAAGGCCAACATAGGTTCTCCTACCACACTCAGAAAGGGAGGGCGTGAGGAGAGGGGTGTTCATTTGGTTGCAATCTACATCCTCACCACTAGATGTCACTAAATTCTACACACTGCTCCTTTAAAGTGACTGAAAAAATGAGTTGAGAGGAAATGTGCATGTTTATGGGATTGAAAACATGTGCAAGTTTAAAAAAGATTTTTAAAACCAGGGGAACAAAGCAAATTGAATTATGTGATGTATGATCAGAATGCCATGCGGGCGTGCAGACATTAGCATGGTTGAGCTGGTATGTGAACATGTTTTTGCTGCATTTATTATGAAGAGAAAATATATTTCAGTTTAATATAAAAAAGTATAAAAGAAAGAAAACAATGGCTGCAATCAATTTGATCTCCTCACACATATTTCTTCTTTAAATGTCTCTGTGTAATCTGAGGCTCTGCTGAGCGAGCGTCACTGAGAGAGAGAGAGAGGGACAGGGGTGGTGATACAGGTGGCTTCATTCCTGCTGTTACTGCAGGGGATCTGAACTGATGAGATAGCAGATGAAGTGTGTGCGCTTGTGTGTGCTGATGTGTTGGTGTTTATATTTATGCAGAATGGGAGATTTATCAGTGTTGATTGACTCAACAACAAAGAGAGGATGGCAGCAAGCAGCTGATTGATGAAGTCCATCAGATGCTGTAATATTGGACTGTGTGTCACTCAGAGAGTCTTCACTCTCTGGTGGCAGATGATTTCTGAGTAAAAGCCAGTGTATGGTGACATCACTAAACCAAACTCTCTCATTCTAACTCGAGTCCCACACACACACACACACACACACACACACACACACACTCTCATCTGAAGCTGTTTCAAAGTTGTCTCCACTCTGGCATCAGTACAATTCTGGCCTATGAAATACAGCGGCTGCAGTCGACAAGTCAAAATATTCTCCTCTCCAACCACTTCTCTTCGACCTCGATGGAAAACGTCATGAGGTGAAGGAAAGAAGGAAGGAGGATTCATAAGGACTCAGGAAAAGACGGTGTAGAGAGAATCTGACTGTACTGACACTTAGCTTTTTTTAATAAACTAACTTTACTTATAACACATTGAGGGTAAGGTCCAGTGTTTCCTCTACTAAAGGAGATAAGATAGGAAGCAATGAGCCTCCTTTCCTCATCATGTAGAGAAGTGGAGCAGCTGTGATCGTGCTGCTGCTCAGATACTTCAGCTCATTTCACTCAGTTTGAAGCTTCATAAGAAAAAAAGACTTTTCCGCCACAGCCTTCGTGCAAGTTTTCAATTGAAGACATATTTCTCCAGGTTGCTAAAAACCTCCTACATTCCCAGAAGAAATATGGAGGGCATCATCTCATGGTCCTCAGTCATAGCTACGGCCCTGACTGGTGCTGAGATACCAGGTCAACAGGAAATGGAAAAGCAAGTGTCTCCACAGGGAAGGAGTTTTTATGTCCTTCTGCCCAAGCTCCTCAATTTTTTCCACCCATTAGTACATTATTTTACACTCCACATCAGTTTGTCCCAACGTTGAATTATTTACATATGTATAATTTTTTCCCTTGGCACACTCCAGGGTGCAGAGGTGGCTTTGTAACCATCCATCCATTATGATTCTGGCCCAATACCCACACTTGTGGTATTTGAGTTTTCAAGTGCCGATTTTAGCGGCATATTTCCATCTAGTAAAAGTATTCAGACCCATAATTCAGTGCTTTGTAGAGGCCCCTTTGGCAGCAATTACAGCTTTGTTCTTGGGTCTATACACTGTAAAATGTTTATTATCAAATTAACAGGCAAGAATTAACCAGTTGTTAGTGTCTTTCATACCATGGTAAAACTAACCACAGTAGTTTTTGTCATTATATAAAATAAACTACAGTATTGTACTGTTATGAAAATGTTATTGCAGCTTTTTTTTACAGTGCTACTGTATAACCTACAGTACTTACTGTAGTACTGTATACATTACAGTAAAATACTGTTATTAGCTGCTGATGTAAAATAAGTAAAAGGACAAGTGACAACTTAAAAACTGATCCTGACACTCAGGAGGTGGAGGTTTGAATTTCTGTTGTTAATTCAGTACTTCTTGTGTTAGTGTGTCTCCATCTGCCAGTGTTATTTGTTGAGATTGTCATTTTTGTTGTCTTAGCAAGTAAAAATCTAATTCTGTTAAATAAAATTTCTTTGCTTTTGTTACACCTATGTGTGTCTTCCCTTATTTGTTATGGTCCCAGAGCAAGGCAATAATATTTTAGCATAGGCTGTAAATAAAGATGGATGTATCCTCTGTGTTGTCACCCAGAGGTTTCTGAAGGGCAGTTTTTAAGCTCAGAGTGAGCTGCTCCACCGTCGGCATCTTGGCAGTGTCTGCCACACACATCAGCCGGGGTTGGAGACCACACTGAAAGCACCAGGGCTTCAAATCTGCCAGGGAGCGAGGACTTGTCAGTACTCTCATGGCCACTGGCGCTGTCCTGCCTATGCTGAGCTACTTGGTCCGTGTCCTTGAGGGTTGTATCATACCTGTGTCCCAATCTTTTGGCTGGCTTCTCGGACACAGTTGCTATGGACTAATCATCAATGTGGAAGCACAAGAACAAAGAATGGACAAATATTCAACATTTTAAGCAGCTGTTTGACAAGATAGTCATGAGAGCAAACAAGCAAGTTAGATTCAAGTGTTGAACATGGTTATCCTGGTCTGAGAAACCCAACGGGCAAGTACTCAACATCTATACAAGATCTCAACTAAATCAGACATGAAACATGCACATTCCACACCAAGTCGATCTCTCAAAGGGCCATTACCTTTACTCAACTGGTTGCAGGTTTATTTTTGTACACCGCAGTTCAGTGGCAAGTTTTTGCATGTACAGAAAAGCTGTTGAGAGATAATGTAACCTGGGTGTAACTAAATAAAAACTAGTATTAGTTTTTATATTTTTATATTAGAGCTAGTATTAACTGTGAGCATGAAAACTTTTAGCAACTGTTTTAGCAACTGAGGATTGCCTCACAAATATCTAATTACTATTTATCACTTGTCATATATTACTAAATACATTTGTGTAGATATGTAATGATTACTTTCCCTTAATTTCAAGGATTCCAAACAATTAGGTCGAAATTCAAGGGCATGCGATTCAAACGTCCCGCTTCTACAAATTATTGCTGCATCCGGTGGGTGTGGAGCGTGCACATCGGGCTCAGAGTCATTGGATTGAAGGAGCACATACTCATTGACATTAAAGAAAGTAATTAATCCAAATTTTCTTTTAATCTTTTTCAACAAACACGAGCCAATCATTTAATGAACACAAACACAATAAACTTATTTGATACTAACATATCTCTAGTTTGCTATTCAAACACATGCCCTAGTTGATTTTTTGAGTGTGTGTAAGAGAGACAAAATAGTTTGATTTTCATCATGTTTTTTTGATATATTTTTCTTTTCCCTCACACAGTTGAAGAATACAGGTGGAGGTGGAAGGTGCTTCTGTTAAAACAAAAAGCAAAAACCTGCCAAGTGGCTCTGCTAGTGGCTCAAAGTCGAGTCTTTTCTGCTTCCTCGTGTGCAGCCCAGAGGTTAGTATGCTTTATTTCTTTTTTTTTACTTTTGCTTACTGAATAAGCATAGCTCTGTAAGCAGCATAACCATTCCTATGTTGAACTGTATTTAACAGTTAGTTAATACATAGATTATATTTATAGGAGTTCATCTTTTGCTGGACTTTGCACCAGGTTCTTACTGTCTGCTACTACTAATTATTTCATCACATTATGGAGGATGAGGCACTGGATTTGAGTGCCATGGAAGATGATGCAGAGGCCTAACCATCCAGACACCTACTACCTCATCAATGTCATTAACATCCCTAAGGGCTGACATCCCCACCCCACTTTTAACAGGACGGAGGTCTGCCACCCTCACCTCCCATCCCATGCAAGCTCTGACAGCAGAGTTGTCAGGACATCCAAGCAGAGCTACGTGTGAGAGGGAGAGGACATCCATTCATGAGATAATCTTATGCATATCAGGATCACCTGGTAGAATCCCTTTCTGAGAAACAGCAGACCACAACTCCGACTGCACACAATCAGTGGCGTCCAACATGTGCGTGTAAAACACAACTAAACCACACAACCGTAGGTACTGTTCAACAGCAGCAGGCCACAAAGTATCAAAGCAACACTCCAGTGTCAAACCACACACATGGAGAGAAAACAAAATTACTTTGATACAATCTGCAAGAACGAGCAAACTGCGCAAAACCAGAACGCACAGTTCCAACAGGCAAAAGAAACACAAAGCCACCAGCAACTTACCTGCTTACAAACCAAGCCTACAAACACAACGACAGCATGGAAAAAAAACCCAGGACAAACCCCCAAATATGTTACAGTCTCCCTATTATTAACAGGCTAAAACTGGAGACCAGAACTTGTAGAAGGATGCCAGATGGTGGTTGCCAACTCCAACAATACGTTTATTTTGATCATAGCAAAAATGTCAAGTATTTAACAAATCTAAGGGAAAGAGGTGAAGAAAAGAGATGATGCTTCTTTAAGTGATTCCAAAAGAGGATGGCTGTAGATGCTTTGACCACCTGAATCCACAATGTGCTCTCTATCAAGGTATCAAGGAAAAAGAAAATGGCCGCCTACAGGTTACAGAGGGTAAGCAATGAGGAGCATGTTACACAAAGCAGAATGAGCACCACCTGGTGACTGCAGAGTGAACTAAAACCTATTAAACTCAGGCCAGAACAATCCAGATTACAAAACACAGAAGTTTGTGACTGACCAACAATTCTGAAAAAATACAATCAGTTTTAAAAATATACATATATTTGAACCATTTTCACAATTGTATGTTACTACAGGAGAAAGTGGAGGCTACATGTGAACTGGTCATAGCAGAAATACAATGTAAGCCATAATGTCAATAAATTAATGAAATATTTGGTGAAGGGCAGTAGTTGCTTGCTTGCTCTCTCTATCCCTCTTGCTGTTGCTCTCTCGCCTTAAACGAGGGCAAACAAAAATCATGTGACTGCTTTCTGAACTCTTTACTTTTCTGTCCATTCATCAGCAATGGATAAATAACATTATCAAAGTCAGCGCAGAAAGACAGGGCTGGCAGCAGCAACGGTGTGGACACACACTGTAGCCGCAGCAGTTCAGCAGGTAGCATGCACGGGTGAGGTGATGAGGTGATTCCCTTCCTTCTTTTTATATCATCGCTAGTCAAGAAGACTATTAACAGCACAGGCCAAAACCACCCTCAGGCCACTGGGAGAGGTCCTGCTTCCCGATGGGCTGTCTGGTGGGACTAACAGTGCCAGGTTCCTCCTACCGTGGGTAGCTAGCCTACAGCAGGTTCGGTGGGGTCTCTTCCCTCCTGTAGTGAATTTGTTCCTTTTTATGCCTCTGTGCCGGCGACAGCTAGAGCCGGAGGAATATTGTTTTCAGATTTGCTTTTGGTGGTCAAATCTCAAAGGTCAAGGTCAGTGTGATCTCACAAAACACATTTAGGCATAACTCAACACAGCAATTATGAGAAAATTTCACACAAATGGTTGATATTTTCTCTGACTCTGGATAAAGAGGGATGTAACCTGAAAGTGTTCTGAGTGGCGGAGGCAGACAACCACCAGGAGATGATTGTAGTAGTTCTGTTTTGTTATTTTGAGGGGCCCACACTAATACTCCAAGAGTTTAGATCATTCTCCTTGGTGCCGAGCTTACAATAACTACTTCTGCCTGAAACATCTGAACTCCTGGTGATTGTCTTTTTCTCCGGCTCACAAGATGTCCACCACACCTGTCAGCTGTCTTTACAGGCTGTCACAGGTCTTTCCCTGGTTACCAGCTGCTCTTTCACAGAAGTCACTGGTTGAATCCAGATGATCAGTTATATTTAGGACCAGGCGGTACAATCCCTTCTTTACAGGTCATATGAATACAAAAAAAAGAAATGTTTATTTAAATATTCTGTGTTGTTTAGGAACATGTTTGTCCATCAAATGGAATAAAGATATCATATCTTTAGGTTATGGAAATGAAACATTATTTTAATCAGACAGAGTACCTTTCTGGCAGCTCTGGCATATAAAGCTTCCTTGGGGCAATGCCCACATTTCATTGTGTTGCAACACAGTGGAGGGCAACAGAGAATACGATTCAGACCACGAGTCAACCGATGAGGAACAAGTGATGAAGAGGAGGACCCTGCTGAGCCCGTAACCACTGACTCAAACAATGGCAAACAAATGACAAGATCCTGCAAAATCCTGCTTTGAACCATTTTCCTGACAGAGCCAACCACACAGGGTTTTTTCAGCCCTCTGATATGACCCATAGGAGTGTCTCCTGAAATAGTGCCCCTACAGCGACAGGCCTACCCGACCTTGGTCAAGGTTACAATAATAAACACGCCAAGCGTATCAAGAATGGCGTACCTTCGTCGCCATGGTTACTATAGTAACGGTAATGGCTTGGTTAGGTTTAGGAAAAGATGGTGATTTGGGTTGAAATAAGTAGTTCCTCAACATTAGACGATCTTTGTTGTCATGGTTACAATAATAACAATGTGGTTAACTTTGTCGGACAATCATGGATAATAGAAACAACATAAACTTCCTCTTTTACATGGGAATCTCTTTATACTACGTCACTGCACTTTTCCCTTTGCTCCTGTCATAATTACTACAACCACTAGATGTTGCCTAGCAACAAAACACATACACATAACATAATATCCTGCTGCACAGATGAGCAGTGGGCTTGTTTTACACAGGAGGACAATCTTGTCAGACGGGTGTTGATAGATAGTGTGGTGGTAGAGTTCTGTATACAGATCCAGAAATGAATCCACCTGTAGTTCAATTCATATTCAAGAGTAAGACAACTAATCTTTTCATTTCACCACTCAAGTTTCACTCTCTGCTGACAAAGACTGGAGGTCAGTAACTATGTAAGTGAACCTTGAGTTTATCATTTCTTGTTTCCAAAGACAAGCATAAACCTTCCCTCTCAAAAATAATCAGGACAATCCACACATCTCACTGTCAATACTTTATTTGTTCAGTATAAATACTGTATCCATTGCATTAATGCTGAAGGAGTGGAACCACACATGCAAAAACTGAACCACTGCAATAATGTGGTTCCAGTTGATGTTTAATGCTGTTAATAGCTAAGAAAACCTGGTAAGCATACATTGTTGAGATGCCTCATACATTACAGTAAACATGTTCTTGTGGTGTGGATTATCACTCGTCACATTGGTTTCCACCTCTCATGAAGCAGCATGGCAGCATTTTGTTGCCAAGACCATTTCTCCTGTTTTTATTCCAGCAAACATGTTTTTCACTGGATAACAGCTGTGACAATAACTGTTTGGTGTGCAAATGCATTAATGTGTGTGTGTGTGTGTGTGTGTGTGTTGGCTTGTTTTAACATATTCCGTGGGGGCTTTAAACCAGGAGCCCACTATCCTTGAGGGGTCCACCAGCATTGAAGTCACTCACTTCTTCTTCTACAGACCACTGTATGGAGCGTTAACTATTTTGTAGAGCTGTTCAAATGTATAGTGACAATTATTACCCTATATAGTGGACTCATAGTATCCCATAATGCATTGTGAAAAGTATTGTACAACCGATGGTCACTAACCAAGCAACATATACCACCATGCATTGTGCATGCGGCAAAAGACAGGAAAACGGTCCAGAGAAAATTGTGTCTGAAGGTGTTTTTTCATTTTACCAATGAGCTCAATGTTTAGTCTGATACATAGAACTCCCTCGATCCGGAGGAGGGAGGAGTGAATGAGTGAGTGATTTCGGACACAACCAACAAGTTTAAACACACCTCTAGGGCTCTCTCAATCAAAACAATAAAAAAGACAGCGTTGGATGACATCATGAAATAGCATAGGATCATGGGAGTTGTTTTCTTCACCATTACTGTAAGCTCCTCTCGGTTTGGATTCCTTCAGTGTCAGTGGTTCAGGAAATCAAACAGTCTGATTCTAATAGTTAAAAACACTGAATGAAGCAGTTTGACATTTAAAGTCAGTGTTTGAGCGACGCTGTACGGAGGACAGAGACTCAGGGAAGAGCTGGAGCTGAGATTGATGCTAACCTTTGTTCTGATTGTTTCTCTGATAACTTATGAAGCAGACGTTCAGCAGGTTTTTACCAGCAGCTGAATTATCCACAGAGGTGTCCTCCTCTCCATAACAAACACACCAGGGGATTAAAACCAGTACAAACACCCAGAAAGCAGTTTCACCTTTATAAATCAGTAATTCAGCTGCTCACCCGGTAGAGGCATACAACCCATAACTGCCTTGGTTCCAGTCCGACCAGAGGCCCACATGTCATCCCCTCTCACCCTGACTTTCCAGTCTCTCTCACACTGTAGTGATCTGAATAAAGGCAAGATGACCTAAAAATAACTTTAAAAAAATCAGTGATTCATCGAAGCTTGCAGGCAGACACATAATGTCTAGTAGTAGCTGGAAAATGAGACTGCTTACCTTTGATTTTCTAATAAATTATGAACCAGATGCTCAACAGGTTTTTCCCATTAGTCAAGTTATCCGCAGTGAGCTCCTGCTCTCCATAATAAACGGACCAGGGGATTAAAACCGGTGAACAAATAAAGCAGTTTCACTTTGAAAAAAATAAAAATATAAATCACTGACGCTCTTCAGTGACACAGGACAGGATATCACATATTAAAATTACATATTTCTATAGGTTTGCGAATTAGTGGAAATATTTGGGAAAATGTAAGTACACAAAAAATATATAACAGGTCTAGTGATTTTTAGACAATTTAATAAGGAAAAGTTACATATTATAACTTAAAACAGCTGTTTGGTTAAGATTTGGTTTTAGGGTCAGGGTCAGAATCAGGTTCGGGTTCATTAGGGGGGGTTAAGGTTGGATAAGGGGGCTCAGCACTGCATCATGTCAATGATGGGTACCCATGAACATAGTAAGACAAGGATCCGTGTGTGTGTGTGTGTGTGTGTGTGTGTGTGTTTGGAGTGAATGTGGAGTAAATGTAGTGGCTAGAAAGCTTCTAGCCACAGTGGGAGGTGTACTATCCACAAATACACAGTCACACACACGCATACACACACTGATGGGAAGGGCTGGCAGTGCTTAGATAATGGACCATCAGCTCAACAATAGCAGCTGTGTGTATTTGTATGTGAATGTCTTATTATCTCTGTGTGTATGTGGGCGTCTTTATCTTTTTGTGTCTTCCATTTTGAGCATGAGCATTTCTGATTTCTCAATTGTGTTGTGAAAGGACGTGTGAGTGCTTCAATGCACAACAAGTGTGTGTGTGTTTGAGTGTGTGTGTGTGTGTGTGTGTGTGTGTGTGTGTGCGTGTAGTCGTGGTCATTGTATGTCCAGTATGTAACTGACTTGGTGCACCATGTATCTGTGAGCCTATGTTTGGAAGCAGCAGTGAGGCAGCAAGGTGTGTAGTGTAAATGTGTGTGTGTGTGTGTGTGTGTGTGTGCATTAGGACTCAATAAACCAATGTAATCTCCCTGTATATGGCAGTAAACACCTTGCTGGCTCGCTGGCTACTATCTGTGGACACACTGAGGCTGCCCACAGCAGATCAGCTTGATATCACTGTATGTGTGTGTGTGTGTGTGTACAAAGTTGATGGAAGTCTTAGTGTGTGGGAGTTTAATCTTTTCTAACCTTAGATGTACAGAACTGTATGCAGAGGATTACAGATAAACAAAGCCTTGTCTATGCTTTCCTGCAACAGACAGTTAATCAGCAACAGTAACATACCAACTGATAATTTCCACTTTTCCTCATTAAAATGTTTAAAAATGACTAGACCTATGTTATATATATATTTGAGTTGTTTTTACATTTACATCAATTCTCAAACCTATACAAATACGTGATTTAATCATGGTAACAGTACGTGTCATTCGGTCGCCTGTCAGTGACACATTAATGATCATCAGTGTGTTCGTCTGACAGAAGCTCAACATTGACTTTTATCTAGTTTTAAGCCACATACACTTTTTACACCTTGGTGGTTTTCAGTTCTATATTTGAACCAGATGAAGGATTTTAGTCATCGGAAGTCTGGATCTGAAGTTATCAGAGAAACGAGCTGAGGAAATGTTAGACAGCTCAGCTCCCAGCTGCTGGAGACGCCCTGTCCTGTGTCACTGAAGAGCGTCGCTGAATCTCTGGTTTTAACGTTCTTTTCTGGATAAGAGGAGACCACCGCAGACAATTCAGCTCCAGGTAAACACCTCCTGAACCACTGACACCGAAGGAATCCAAACCAGCAGGAGCTGACGGCAGTAGGGGTGAAGACAACAACTCCCATGATCCCCTGCTACTTTCCGACTTCACCAAATGCCGTCTTTTGTTATTGTTCTGACTGATAGACCCCTAGAGGGAGGAAGTTACAGACTATGTGTTTAGGAAATGAAAAAAAACAAACAAACAAACAAAAACAACAACAACATAAAACTAGGATCGGGGAGGGTCCTATGATGATGATAAGTCTGATCCAACATTGTTATTTAAATGACAAACAGAGATCAAAGGGAGGAAATGTAAAATGTTAAATAAAAAAGTACACAACATGTTTTGGAGTTGCCATAGTAACGCGATACGTTACAAAGTGCTGTCCCATTCCTCATTATTTTGAGCTCTTGTAGCCTCTCACACTCAATCACATACCAGGTGACATCAATTAAGTCTGTGAGGGTTCAGGGCTGAGGGCTTGGGGGGGGGGCAGCTGAAAAGATACTAAAACTTTCAGAAGTAGGTAATTGGATCTCATTATCAACAATGTTTCCATATTGCTCAACATTTCCAAAGGAACATCTTTGTGCTGTAATCTCAACAACAAAAAATCCCACTACTTCCTCCTTTGCTCCTAACAGACAAGAGTCACAACTCCTGTGGCTGCTGCAGGCTGCCATGTAAGGATAAAATATATTACTTTTTTGGAATTTGAAGTGTTTTTTTGTTGGGAGGACAGTCCCAGTTTAGGGGTTCAGTGTGATTAAAAGACAAAGCCATTTATGCTTTTCCCAGATGGCCTCAGTGGAGGGCAGTGTGTTCTACGTATCATTTTAGTCTCATACAAGCAGGGCAGCAGTGCATGCTTTGAGACACACACAAAAAGTGGTGGAAGTAGTCATGTAAACAAGACTAGGTCAATATCTACTATATGTCTGGACCGATCACAACCTCTAGGTGAGGACTCGTGCGTGACTTAAAAACAGGAATCAGAGGCAGGGTCTCTAATGCAAACCATGTCTGTAAACAGGAGGTCAGTAAGACGAGGCAAACAAATCCAAGGGCTGAGGCCAAAGACTACGCAAATCAGGAAACTGGTCACACACACACACACTAGACAAGACACAGAGAGAATACTGGAATGCATGCTATTGACACCAAAGACAAAGGAGACAGGGAGCGAGCAAGACAATGAGATACAGGTGCTACACATTAGGGGTGGGGTCGACAATCACAGGAGCGGGAAACACATGATGGCAGGAAGTGGAAATCTGGAACAAGAGGAAAGGTTAGACAAACCAAAATAAAACAGGAAGTAATAAACAACTATTAAGAAAAAAAAAAAGAACCTAGGTTCAGGATGGGACATGATGGTCGTTTCATATCCCGTCCTGAACCTAGGTTTTTTTTTTTTCCTGTCTTCAAATCCTGATAAATGATGACAAAGACTGAGCTGTGATTTCAGCTGGATTTACTGTAACATGATCACGGACTCGAACCCAACCACCGTAAGGACTAAGACCAAATATCATGTGCTCCATCAGGTGAACCAGAGACAGACTATCTTTGTTATTTAGTCTCTGACACAGAGCACAGCCTCCGTCTGGATCCACAATAGTTCAGTCTTTATTTACTTCAGCTCCAGAATTTAACAGACTTTTATTAGAGGCAGGTCTTTATGTCTAACTCTCTCTGTTTGATATGTAGAGTTGGTCATAGTCGTTAGTGTGAAGCCTCGTTACAGATGACTTCTCTCTCTCTCTCTCTCCCTCTCTCCTGTTCTCTCTGCTCAGTGTGTCTTATGTTCAGTTATTCCTCTGCCTCCTTTAGTAATAATGATACATGGAATGAAAGTAGTTTATTTGCTGTAATGGAGGAGAGGCTCAGTGTATTGGAAGTGCTCCTCCTCTTCCCTGCAGTTTTAGAGCAGCAGGAAACCAGAGTGACTCAGTAGACTAAAGCTCAGCACTCCATTGACCGGTGGTGGAAATATCATCAGTCAGTCAGACAGTCAGTGAGTCAGTCAGTCAGTCAGTCAGTCAGTCAGTCAGTCAGTCAGTCAGTCAGTCAGTCAGTCAGTCAGTCAGCTAGCAACATTTGAAATTCTAGGGCTGGCTCTGCTGTTGCAGTCCGGCCAAAAATAACAAAGGAAAGCTTGAGAGAGATGTTCAAGTTCTGCCTTTCTACCCTCCACACGCCACCAATCGTTACATGAAGGGGGCAAAGTTGTCTCATTTGGGCAAATACAGTAATTAACGATTGTTAATTAATCCATAAATAATGTGACATTAAATCTGTGTCTCAAATCAAGTGCAGCACATTCACATACATCCAGTTTTTCACATCCACCATGTTCAGTCCCAGAGTTCAGCGCTGCTGTTGGCCTCTGTGCAGCTTCGACATCAGCAGTTGCTGAAGAGCAGCGTGACTGATCTGCTTCACACTGTGTGTGTGTGTGTGTGTGTGTGTATGTACATCCAGTGTCTCTCGCATACATATCTATCCAAGTCACAGCGTCACACTTGCCAAGAACTCCCCTCATAAGAAGATACAGTAACACCCGACTTGGCAAACTCCAGCCCTGCTGTATAACCTGCCACACAGCAGACGTTTCTCCACACAGAGCTGCATCAACATGAGCCTGAGAAATCACCAAACAAACACTTTCCCCTGCCAGAGAAGCAAACACTGGGGCTGATGAATTCATCCGCTGAAAAGATGCCTTGTATATTAAAAAAGACACGTTCATCCGGCAGGGTGAATCCATTTGACACCTTCTGTAATGCTGCATCTAAGGGTGACGCGAGTGTGTGAGTGTGTGAAGCAGGGGCTGAATCCAGCGGTAAGAGAAAGGGAGAAAGAAGGCATTTATAAAAGGCTTCATAGACATGTTATGTAGCCTGTGTGTGTGTGTGTGTGTGTGTGTGTGTGCGTGTTTGTGTGTGCATGTAGGTGTGTGTTGTGAGGCTTGCACTTTCACAAACAAACCCACTTATTCATTTCTGCATTTAAAAAAGTCTTTTTATTTCACACCTTTTTTTCCAGTTATTATATGACAAGAGTGTGTCGTCACCCTCTTTTTCTCTCTCTCTCTCTCTCTCAGTGTGTGTGTGTGTGTGTGTATGTGTATGTGTTTGTGTGCGTTTGGATGAATCACAGATTTTCCTCCCACTAGGTGGAGCTCTTCCTTTTCCTCAGGAGCCCTCCCTCAGTCTCCGCTCGGCTCCCTCCCTGCGGACGTGGCTGCCAGATCTCTGACTAAAGCAGCAAATGAATCAGTGGCGGAATAACAAAAGGATGGATATGATCCCTCGATGCCTCCTCTTTCTCTAACTCTGGCCTGCTTTCCAACTGGCACCAGCATGTGTCTCATATCTGGCATGTGTCTTTGCGCTGATTTAGCTGGATTACATTTACACCTGGTGTTAAAATGCATCCCCGGTATACACACTTAAATAGGATTTCTCTTCCCATCGCCAAAGCCTCAACAGATTGCTGCACACATCTGTTGTCATTTTCCCCTTTTTACACCGACGGCGATGCATAAGTGATGAGTTCAACTGTGAGATACGGTTTACACACTTTGTCTGCTCCAGAAGAAGTTCAGCAGGTGGAACTCACACAGTTGCATCAGAAACAAAGACTGTGTGTTCTTGTACATGCTGACAAAATGCAGAACACTTTTTATGTAATATTCAGGCCTTTTAAAACTAAAGCAAATAATTAATTAGTACCCCAGCACCTTCTGTGCCAGTGTCTGGTTGTTACTCCTGACATTATTATTTTTCTTCAAGAATAATTGATTTTTGAGGCCCTTAACATGCTCGAAAACTCACGAAAATATGCACACATCTCAAGGCCTTCAAAAATCGCTAAATTCAATAATGAACAGGCTGGGGTGTTGCCATCCACCTCCATAGCGCCCCCAAAGGCAGGGCGTGTCGGGGTTGAGGTTCTCTGATGTTCATGGGATGATTGGATGATTGGGTTTCAGGATGTAAAAACTCATGAAACTTTGAACATTTTTGTAATAACAAGTGATTGCTTTAATATTGCACTTGGCATGGCAATATGAAGTCATGGTCATAGTGACACCTACTGGATACAGGAAATAACCCATGAGACACAATCATTTGATTTACCTGAAATTTTCATGGTCTGGTTTTAACTTGATATACAGCAATGCATGTTTGATCCATCTTGGTTGTTTTTCACCCACTGGTACACTCTCATTCAGAGCTGAATGACATTATATGGCTCCAAGGCAAAAATACACTTTGGGCCCCAACTGACCCCCTGTTTCTTCCACTCTGTGTATTGTGTGTGGTGCTTACTTGTAATTCATTAGGCATAAATTCACTTTGATGTAGGCGTGGGTAATAATTCAGGTGTTGCCTTAAGGGTGTAATGTGTAAGATCTGGCAGGAATTTTAGTTAAAAATGTTCAAAAATGAACTAACACTATCAACAGTATGTGAAGGAGCCACAGTGATGATGTCATGACCAAGAGCTCCATCTATTGTATTTCAGAGATATCTACTGAGATGAGCATGCTAACCAACTAGCCCCAACCCTACAGCTACAGACTAGCATCACAGAAACGCACAGATGGCTGAAGCTGCTGGAAAACAATCTTTATCTGCATCCTGAAGGACCGCTCCGACAAGAAACCACGTTCAACGGCAAAGAAAAGAAGCAAAACATGAGAGAATTTCGGTGTGGCTTTTCCACTGCTGGAGACTCTTGAGAGTAAAGAGATGCAGTTTGATGCTGAGCTCTCAACTGTTCTTTTAGACTAGTGAGTAGTTACCCTGGGTAACTTGCAAAAGACACATTAAAAAAAAAACAAAAAAAAGCCCCTCCCACCAAACAAGCTCATGATGAGATAACCCTGGTGACATCACTATGACATCATCAGGGATTACTTTGCCAGACATAAAAAGGCTCCCCTGGAGACACATACAGGACATTATACAAGTGTTTTCCCACCTTGTAGAGACCAGTGTCATCAGCTTCCATTGTAACTTCAAAATCCATTATAGAAATTTTCGAATCAAAAACTACAAGGCAGAAAATCCTGAAGAACAAAGGGACTGTGTATGATAATTATTTCTATGTACATCAGAGACTCAATGCAGCTCTGTCCCTGGTTCGCTCTTACTGTTCTGTGTTTAAATGCTAATGGCTTGATGTTTACTCTTTTCAGACAACATGGACTGATGGCATCTACATTTGTTTGTTCAGCAAGGACAAATACTTGGACGAGATGTCTTTACTGCAGTCAAACTAGACCAGAAGTTTTTCTTCTCTGAGACGCATATGAAACTCTGAAAGTGACACAGACTCTAGTTGGATCTGTTTCAGTAAAGTGAAGAGGTCTTTTAACTGTCTTCATGGAGAACTGAGTGTGCAACATCATCTGAGCGACTGCTGCGCTGCCTAACTTAACAAAGTATCTGACAAGTATCTGAAACAGGCTATTTTAATTGCTAACTAGTCATTTCAAATACTAAACACTTGATTATCAATTTATGTTATAATTATAATCAAGATTGCTTATTTCATAAGGGATCTCTGGCTAGGGAGAAAAAATACCAGAAGTGAACATCGTAATGAAGCTAGGGAGGACAGTGAAGACTCAGAGCAGCACTGGTCAATGCAGTTACTTTTTCCATTCATCTTATGAAAACAATTTACCTGAAATTTTCAGGTAAATCCAGGTACCATGGTCTGTTTTCATTTAGTAATTGTATCGCCAACAATATGTAATTTTTAATCTAACTATCAATAAATGTTTAATTTTTTCAGCCTGACATCCCAACTAAAACTCACATGAACTTGAGGCTCCCCAGTACTTTCAGTAACAGAAAGAAATTAAACAAGTAACAATCAATATGATGAACAATAATGTCTGAATTTATTTCTTTTAACCATATACATATGTTAATTTTGTTAATCAATAAATTTGAGTTAATAAATGATTACATAAAACCCCAACAGTTGAGATATAGCAGATTAAACTCTTTAAATAACATGAAAAAAGCAAATATAACAATCCAGTCTCAACATATTTACTCTTCCATCAACTGAATCTCCCTCTTCACTTTGTCTGGCTGAAGCTTTAAGACTTTGATTGCAAGCAGCGGACCTCTCTGCTGGGACCAGCTGCAGCTGACTCCCCTTTCTGATCCAAAAAATAACCTTTCTGATGAACTTTAAAAGATCATGAAAAGTATTTCCACATGACTAAATGTCTTGCTTCAAACATTAAGCAATTCTGATGGTCCAACTTGAGGTACCTGGGTTGATTCAACTTAATTTATTAGGGCCGATGCAACTTATTTGCAACGGTTGGCTCCAACTAAATGTACTTAGGTTGGGTTAATACAATTTATTTGGGTTCATTGAACTTATTCACTTATGTTAAGTTTGACTTAATTTAATAGGGTTGGTCCAACTACTTTTATAGTATTAAAATTACACTAGTGGAGGAAGTTGCTCAAACCCCAGTTAATTAAGCTGGCCCAACGAAATTCCTTGATGCTGAAAGAAAGCCAATTAATCACATGGGAATACTTTCCATGATTAAGGAAATTGTGAGTTGAAAGTGTTACTTTTGAGTGTAAATATTTATACTCAAAAAGGTTATGTTTCAACAAAGTCTACAGGCTACTTGGTGTCAAGGGTGGAAACATAACACAAGACAAAGAGATGTTGCCATAAACTGAATTTCCCAAAGGCAACAGAGGCACATTAGGGTTGAAGTGCACAACTTGCTTGGCGTAAGGGTGTAAACATAAGACATAGAACAATTTTTACATTGGAAATTGCTTGAAAACAAGAAAAAGTACAGTGGCTTTTTTAAAAAAATTTTTATTAGAAACTGAATACAAGTCAGTGCTTTGTATTTAAATTGCATAACCTGATTAGTGTCAAAAGTGGAAACAAGGCAAACCAGGAAACCAGATCGATGTCTTACACTAGCAAATGCTTGAAAACCATACAAGAATGAAAAACACCCATTTTACCTTATACTTTTGAATACTAACAGAATCGTTTCTGACTTCAAACTAAGTCTATGGCCTTGTCGGTGCAGGGTGGAAAGATTATGCAAGAAAAACAGATGTTTCCTGAAGCATAATGAATGGTGACAATGTTTAACACTACGAAATTGGAAATTAGTCACTTCTTTTATAATTAACTGAAACAAAAAATCAGCAAAGTCTCCCTTATCTTTTAAATCACAATTCAAATGGATCTTAGTACCTGGTACTTAATCAGTTAAAAGAAAAGCTTTAGAAAAAGTGTTTGATAATCTGAACTAAAGATGCTGTTGGGAAATGGGGTCATCTTTGTATTCTTAATCCCCTATACAACCCTGCATCAATTAATCAGAACTGCCCCTTAAAACTTCAGGTACGAGATTTAGTCAGTGCAAATGTTTACTGTGCTAGTGAACTTAAAATAACACCTTAAGAAAAAGGGGTCAGCTCTATGAGCCATCACAAGGAAAATACACGCCTTCTGCCTCAGGTGAGCAACAATTCTACAGGAACAGGAAAGACATTTTTTAAGGGCTTGAACTTTTGCAGATATTCTGTTTACATCCAGCTCTCGGATTTTTTTCTGCAGAGCTTCGAATGTATATTTATGTTCTGGAGGGTACCTCAGGTTCAGAGAATACACAAAGGCAAGCAACAAGGCCAATTCAAAAGGTACATTCTGCAACTCACAGAGTACCGTCACCCCCTCCAGAATGATTCCAACGTTGTCTGGGGCATGATCAGGCTCTGCACCTAGTGTTGTGCCAGTTCACACTTAAAAAGAACTAGTTCAAAATTCAGTTCATGCAGATGAAAATGAGCTAGTTCACGTTCATAGTTCATTTTTTTGAAAATTTGAACATAGTTCACAGTTCCAAAAATGAACTAGTTCATGTTCATTTGTTCCGTTTTTTTAAATAAATAAAGGTCGATATTCTTTTCCAACTGAACATCCTTCTACCCATCCATCACCAGCCCCAAATCATTGCCACTCCCAAACTAAATGAATTACTGAACACCACTGAAGAATCACAGACATGAGTTACATTTAAAATCCGTATATAAATATAATCTGTCTGAGTCTTCACTTGTTTGTTCATAAAACTGCTTCAAATGCTCAAACAAACTGGCTTCAGCAGTAGTAGATGTGTCTGTACCGTCTGTACAGTCTGTACAGTTAGCACCAGCCAAGCTGGGCCTTTCTCCCTGGTTTCTGAGATCTCTGGTGGTGAAGCCTTTGGTTTCAAAGTGGTTATTTTGGTTGACTGCAAACATGGTGGGCGGTGCCTGCTCAGGGCTGTGGGAACTGTCTATTGGATGAATGGGTATTTTCAGTTTAATTAGAAAACTTGACTGGTGGGAAATATACAATACACATACATACACACACACACACACACACACACACACACACACACACACTGGACTCTCCCAGCTGGTCTGGGAGCACCTGGGGATCTAGGAGGAACTTATCTGGGCTGCTCTGCTCTCTCTTTTCTCACCATGAATCTGGTCTGGATAAGAAGCAAGGAAATGAATTGATGGGTCTTATTATGTGATTTAATCATGGCGAATATCAAGTGTTTACTTAATCACAGACTATGATATTGTTTTGAGTCACAGCAGTAGTATAAAGAATGGAAGTCAAATTAAATTCTCACTTGCACAATTTGTTCTTGTTTCCATAAGCTACAAGTTGCAAGGAATAAGCAATTCAAATATACAACTGACATGTACAAATATAAATATCTAGCATTACTGCTACATACATTTCATGCAGATATGAAGTTCTGGGCACATTTGTAAACATTTTAAAACATTCATTCTTCATTAGTACATATTGGGACAAATTGGTGTGCATGCTTCCACACCAGTTAGCTTCATATTAAAGGCTTGCAGGAGTAACAGTTGTCGAAGGCTTTCAAAACATTGTAGGTGGTCATAGTTAGCAGGCACAAATCAAGAACACAACAAGCATAAGGAGGGGTGGATTCATGCTTACTGAATATATAATGTGATAATAACATATTACATAACATGTTTTTGTCACAGTTTTATTTCTTTCCCATTTAAACAAATACCAGCACAAAGGAACAAAGAAAAATCAAGTGGTATCTCTCTCTATATAAACATATACATACACAAATCACTAACACTAACACTATAATGAAAGAATATAAATATATTCTCAGTAAAATCAAAGTCCAGGACCACATATAACATATACCAGTGGCGATTGCTCTAAGACTGCAAGGGAAGCTCAGCTTCCCCTAAAATGTCAACAAAATAAGAGGTCAAATATGTGCTGTTGTGTGAACATTTCATTGACTAAATATGCGCTAGAACACGTTCATCTTTTGTTCAGAATCAGCTCCTTATCACAGGTAACCGACATGACTTCTTCTCATTCATCCCCGCAGCGTCACAGAGCTTTACACAGTGTAGACGCCGAGCGTCTCCTGACTTCAACGTCTCAGCTCCACACATGCCTCTCTTCTTTGACCATTTTCAGCTTAGCTGGGAGTTAGGGGCTGAGTCAGACACTGCCAAGATGGCAAGGGTGGAGCTGCTCACTCTGAACTTCAGAAACTTGTGGCTGACGTCACAGAGGCTACGTCCATCTTTATTTACAGTCTATGTCCACAATCCATAAAGGAAGAGGATAGGAAAAAAGACATTCAGCACTGTGGACATACTGGACATTATCCTGCTTCAAGTATTAACCCTTGTGTGGTGTTCGGGTCTGTGGGACCCGTTTTCATTTTTTATCAAAAGAAAAATTATATGATTAAGTATTTTTTCAAACCCAGACTCATTGGCCTTGGCTCATTTTCTGTGAAGAATATTTATCAGAACACATTTTCAATGACCACACATTGTACACCCCCCCTACACATTTCTATTACATACAAGATGTTCGGGTCCACTGGACCCGGGGCTAATAAAAGTATGGAAATTGTTGTACCTTCACTCTGTCCTCCACCAGTCTGGGCCAGCTGTTAGTGTGTGTGTGTCTGTGTGTGTGTGTGTGTGTGTGTGTGTGTGTGTGTGTGAGTGAGTGAGAGTGTGTGAATGTGAGTTTTGTGTTTCTGCCACTGCCATTCCCACACAAGGTTGCAGCATTGTTGCAAAATTCAAGTACCAACACCTGTCTGCTCTCACATTCCCGTACATCTTACCCTCTGTATTGCGGGAACCAATCTTTATTTTCTCATAGTCTATCCCAGCTGCAAATTGGGGGCGGGACACTATAAATATAGCTTTG
>NW_019525485.1:3322702-3351327 GCF_002814215.2 Seriola lalandi dorsalis | reverse complement strand
GTCTCAGCTCCACACATGCCTCTCTTCTTTGACCATTTTCAGCTTAGCTGGGAGTTAGGGGCTGAGTCAGACACTGCCAAGATGGCAAAGGGTGGAGCTGCTCACTCTGAACTTCAGAAACTTGTGGCTGACGTCACAGAGGCTACGTCCATCTTTATTTACAGTCTATGTCCACAATCCATAAAGGAAGAGGATAGGAAAAAAGACATTCAGCACTGTGGACATACTGGACATTATCCTGCTTCAAGTATTAAAACAGACAGTTAGTGAGGTGCAGACTATGAAGAAGATACAAGAAATGTAGTTGCACACTCCACAAGTATCCACAAGTGATTGTATTCACCTCACACCATCATTTCAAATTTGCCTCCATCAGGGTGTGAGGTGTGAGATGAAGAAAGTCACTTGGTAGAATACAGGAGTGTGGAACTATATTTTCTATAACAGAAAGTTAACAAACACAGGGATATTTTATATTGATATAACCAGTGTAAACCTTTAAACCCAAGAAGAGAACTTTGGGCCGCATCAATGTGGGGTATAGCCACACACAATATTTAAGTTTTATCTGCGGCTTGATTCAGTGTTTACAATGATTACCAGTGTAAATAAAGCTTATACAGCCACAAACTAAAGCAAATCTAGTTCTACACCTCATTACCTGCTGTCGAGAGTTATTCATTGTATCAAGAGCCCACTCTGTTGTGAGGAAAATGATGATTATGGTGTTTTCACAGTGTTACTGATTTCGCTATTGAGCCTTTTTGAAGACTTTGATAGGAAAATATTTGGTAGGGGATGTTTACTGATGTGTAAGAGCCAAGACCGTTTTGGCAGGGGCAGTTGTCAGGCTGGTCATGTTGACCTGGACAAATCGAATATGGGGAGGTTAATGTGGCGTAAGCATCAGTGGGTAACAACTGGGATGATAGTGTTCTGGGAGGGAAGATTATTCGACCATGTTTGGTTCTGTTTTGTTCCAGTATCACTGACAGAGGGCAAGAGTACAAAAGAGAGATAGTTTCTGCATTAGAGTAGGATGCCACTTATGCATGTACTGGCTGTCGTGTGTAACTGTATCCTCTGTGAACGTACAAAAGGAGTAGTAAAGGAGCATTTCATCTGTCTCACTTTGCTTTAGTTATTCTGTTTCATAAGATAGAGAATATTTCCTTCACACAATTTATTACTGAATTGCAAATATGTCTACATTCTTATTTTGTTATGCTTCCATGCCAGCGACAGCCAGAGCCTGAGGCATATTGTTTTCAGGTTGTCAGTCCGTACATACGTATGTTTGTCTGTCCCATTCTCATGGACACGTTATCTCAGCCTTGACGGAACTTCTTCAGATTTGGGACAAACATTCACCTGGACTCAAGGATGAACTGATTAGATTTTAGTGGCTAAAGGTCAAAGGTCAAGGTCACAGTGACCTCATAAAACACTTTTTAGCCATAATTCAAAACAGCAATTATGACAAAATTTCACACTAATGGTTCATATTTTGTATGACAAAATATTTATATGCCTGAGTGGAGGAGGCAGACAACTATGAGGCGGTAATTCTAGTTTATAAGGTTATCCATTATTTGCATTATCATCATCATTGCGTTATTTTGGAATTTTATATATGAAGAGGTCTGGAACAAGATCTAAGTTGAAAGTAAATAAAAGCATTGACATTATACACAGTTGCAAATAAGGTCTGGAACAAGACCTGAGTTCTGTGAAATGATCTACATGCAGAAATGGTAAAGAGAACAGGAGCCCATGCATTCAATGAAGCACAAACTCTCTTATGCGCAACAGTGCATCAAAATATGAGTCAACCAGTACATCTCTGTCTGCTTTGGCTTCAACAAATAAAGGTTTAAGTAAGTTTATCAGGAAATTAAAATTAATTGGCTTTTACTTACAGGTGAGCATATAAAAGGGTCTGCAGTTGTTGGTGGTCTCCAGGCTGCAGTGACATAAACGAAACAGCACACCTTTGAGCTTAAAAACTTGTTTATGTCAAATGTAAGTAGGAAGTAGCAAAAAACAGAATAGTGAAACCTTCCAAAGTTGGTTGACACACCTAGTAATAATAATATGTACTGCACCATAAGGATAGCAGTTTGGGAATCTAGAAAACAAAAACAAAGATTCACAAAGCGGCACACAATCTACTAATTGCTTCTAAACTGACTGTGGATTCAAGCCAGGATTCTGGTCCAATAGATTGGAGATTTATCTTGTCTTTCCTGTGACTTGTGAAAGCTTCTCATTTCCTGACTGTCTTCTATCCATGACAGAATCGTTCTGTGGTGAGGAAAACAACTTAGGGTTGTAAAATATCAAATAAACATAACAGCCCGTAATAGCAGAATATTCAATAACATTACATGCTCTAGAATCTAATCAAAACAGGAATTAACGCTATCATCAACTACTGGATACTCAGGGTCAGGAGTCCTACAGTTACTCCCCCTGTGCTATGCAGCTTATGAACTGATGAATACTGGAGCCACTTAACCGGCATATGACACGACAATAGCACAACTCATCAACTACCATGTAGCAGCTTCAAGCCCATCACGTCCATAGCAGTCACTCCTGTCTCCTGGCGTGCACATTCTGGAGGATGGAGAAAGCTTCACATTCATTTCCACATTGATCTGGGATGGAGACAAAATATGGATTAGTTCAAGGTTACACACACATACACCAAGTATATATATTTATATGTGGACACATACACATAGAGTACATACAGTAACAGGTTCTTTGCATTGAAGGAGTGAATTAAAGGTTGGGGTAGGCAACTTTGTAGAAATGAGCAAGTAGATTTTAAATGTGTACAAACAAAAATCCATCCATGCCTTTATCTGTGAAGTTTTCAAATGCAGCTTGAGCTGCTGGTCGGACTGCTGGAGGAACTACTGGAGGAACTACTGGAGGAACTACTGGAGGAACTACTGGAGGAGCTGTTGGAGGAACTACTGGAGGAACTACTGGAGGAGCTGTTGGAGGAACTACTGGAGGAACTACTGGAGGAGCTGTTGGAGGAACTACTGGAGGAACTACTGGAGGAGCTGTTGGAGGAGCTGCTGGTCTGACTGCTGGAGGAACTACTGGAGGAGCTGTTGGAGGAGCTGCTGGTCTGACTGCTGGAGGAGCTGCTGGTCGGACTGCTGGAGGAACTACTGGAGGAGCTGCTGGTCTGACTGGTCGGACTGTTGGAGGAGCTGCTGGTCTGACTGGTCGGACTGCTGGAGGAACTACTGGCGGAGCTGTTGGAGGAGCTGCTGGTCTGACAGCTGGAGGAGCTGTTGGAGGAGCTGCTGGTCTGACTGGTCGGACTGCTGGAAGAGCTGCTGGTCTGACTGCTGGAGGAGCTGCTGGTCTGACTGCTGGAGGAGCTGCTGGTCGGACTGCTGGAGGAACTACTGGAGGAGCTGTTGGAGGAGCTGCTGGTCTGACTGGTCGGACTGCTGGAGGAGCTGCTGGTCTGACTGCTGGTTGGACTACTGGAGGAGCTGTTGGAGGAGCTGCTGGTCTGACTGGTCGGACTGCTGGAAGAGCTGCTGGTCTGACTGCTGGAGGAGCTGCTGGTCTGACTGCTGGTCTGACTGCTGGTTGGACTACTGGAGGAGCTTCAAATCTGCCAGTACCTTATGATTAACTCTCATATTATGGTGATGTATACTGCATCTCATCAGGAACATGTGACTGGCTAGAGAGATTTCATGTTTTCCACATCTCTGAAAAAAATACTGCTCTGCTTTCTAAGAATTTATCCAGCCAGACAGTTGTGGAACCAGACCAGCCCTCCTCCAGCATGTCCTCCTCATCCTTTGCATGTGTACTGGTGGAATGTGTCGTACAGACATTGATGCTCTGCCTGTGACTGGATGACCATTAGTATCAGGATAGTCTTTTTTTAATGTTTAACCAGGGCAAATGGATTTTAAGCTGCTCCTCTGCTGCCTTTGATCTGTTCTCTGGGGAAGTCTCACTGGACGCTCATACTGCAGTGGTTTACTAAGCCCCTTGCAAAGTCACAAACAACCACATTTAGAAACTGTGTCCATGAGAGCAGCGCATTCTGCCCTGATGTTGAATTTCAGGGAATACACTACACCACATGATGACTGTCAAGCACTGCTCTGCATAAACTTACTGCAATAACTTACAGTACAGTACAGTTCACATCTGTAATACCTTCTTGAAAACCTTATGATAGGTGACTTTTAGAGCCGTTAGAGTTGAGATTGCATTCTATCTGGAGTTTCCTCACAGCATTAACCTGTGAAGATGTTCTCAATGAGAAAAAGAGAGAACATAGTTACTGTGTTTCACCACTTCACTTCAAATTCATGATTTCATTTGTAAGACTCTCCTGTGTAATGTTATTGTCACCCTGCTCCTTGCACCTCTGTGCTTGAGACTTGACCCCGGATTGGGAGCCTATCACTGGTGCCTAATCTCTGACGCCAGCATTGAAGTCCTCTGGTCACCAGCAAACAACTGACCAAGCAGGTTCGCCTTTACCTAGGATTGCTACTCTCAAAAGATTTCAAGCTGACGCAACAGTGGTAATGTCCACTTCTGTTACATCCTCTGTTACATTTATGTAAAACGATGGCAAATGTTTATTATCATTATTCAAATATTTCTACTGATTTTCACACCTGCTAAACAAACACAGTAGCACTCACTACTCAAAAAAAGACATAGGAATAGAAACATAAACATAAAATAGATTATAAACAAGGAAACACCACTTCAGTACAAAGAGTTGGCATATAATGTGTAAATTAAGAGAAAAAAAAAAGGGGGAGACAAGTGTCAAATAAAAATCAAAGGGGGGAAGGGAGGAGGAGGGGGAGGGGGACTAGCCACATTGTATTGATGGCAGTGAACAGATCTTATAATACTTCTTGGTGGAGCCCTGGGCAGTGTATTCAAGTTGTTCGAGTTTAAGATGGGACATTACCTCATCCACCCAGTGCCTGTGAGATGGTGGCACAACTTTCTTCCAACTGGGAGGTACCAAGCGTCTAGCCAGTAAGGTGGAAAATGCTATAGGCACAGCCTGATAATTTGTGATTGGTGCCCTGAATATTATCATATAGCACAGACATCAGACCTCAGACAGTCATCTATCCAAGAACTCTGTGGATTTGTTAGGGAGTATTGTGTTTTGACATAACAATGCACCTGTAAATATCTAAAGGAATGTGACTGGGGAATATTACGTCACCCCACTCCAATTGAAAAGATGGATCTACAAGAGATGGAGCAAAATTGATGTTAACTAAAATAGGGGATGAGACATGAGTGTGTTTGCATTTAAAATCAATTCTAAACTGAGACCATATCTTTAGAGAACCATGAATAATTGGCTTGTTAGTCCAGCAGCGTTTACTTTGGGGTAGTTGTGCACAGATTTAGGAGCAAAGTGACATGGGATTACTTGCGTAAAGCCCAAACTGGAGATTCATCCTCAGATAAATCAGATACCCAAAATACCAATTCATGGATTTTAGCTGTGAAATAGTAATATAAATAATTGGGTAAGGATAGACCACTCTCCCTCTTTTGTCTTTCCAAGTATTCTTTCCTTATTCAGGGTATGTTTCAAATAAATGTAGATGTACACTTATTTAATTCTTAAAAGAAGGAATAAAGACTTGGATTAATGGAAACAGAAATACAAATCTGGACATGATAGCCATGTTTACAGAATTGCTCCAGCCAGTCAGTGACAAGGGGAGGGTTGACCACCTCTCCATGTCTCATAATCTTTCAGGTTAAGCCGCAATTCTTTAATCAAACAAGTGTGGCACAGAAAGAATGTGTTGGGGATCCAGTGTATCTCCTGAGCTCCATTTCTTCCTCTCGGTCTCATTGGTTTTCTTGTCTCTCCTCCTCTGTCCCTCCTCTCACCCCCTCCTTCCTGTTGTAAATCCACTCTCCTCTCAGCCGTGTGTGATTGACACTAGCAGGACTGATAGCTTCTAATTACTCCAACACGTTGCTTATTAAACCTGACACACATAGGAGCACATGCACAGATGCATGTGTGGATTTAAAAATAAATAAAAAAATACACCCATTAACAAGTTTTCCACCTGCACATGTACAAACACAAAAACTTACTGCATTGTCTTATTCTTATGAGGACCTTTCAAGCTACATTATAATCCATTTAAAGAAGAAATTGAATATTTAAAGAAAAAAATGATTAGGCTTCGCTCATACCCAACAAGATCCTAAAACAGAAAAACAACATTGGTAATAACAGCTTTTTAAAATATTCTCAACTGTAACAGTGGAAAAATGAAAGGAGCTAAATGTAAGATTTGCTATTGTTATATAGCCAACGTTACCAACAGCCTAGAAGAAAAGTTCAGCATAAAACTTCATTCCTTTACTCACCAAGATAGTTCTATTTCTATCACTTCTTTTCCTCTACTGAAGTTAGCATACTAACCTTCAAGCCACGGCGCGGGGATAGCTTCTCTTTTACCCTATAACCCTAACCAATTGAAATCACTGTAACTGCCTATCAAATTGTGCAAATCACCCGCCCCCCTCAGTCCACATCTCTGCCTTCCTTTCTGTTTCTTCATACTGTGTCTCTGTCTCAATCTGTGTTGTGTCAATAACCCTATTATCTTGTTTTTGCACCAATAAAAAAAAGAAAAAAAGAAAAAGAAACACCTTATGTTAGAGTAAGAACAGAGCTGGAGTCAGGAGGTGGTTGGCGAAAAAGTGAGTCTGGCTCTGTCCAAAGTCAAACAATACACCTGCCAACACCTTTAAGTGTCCTTTTTTGCTTAACCGGTACACAACCAGCATGTAAAAACATACATTTGTGGAACTATCTGTCGACAAAAAGCAAAACGAATCAAAAACAGCCAGCACTATACTGTACAGTGTGAGCTGCTGCAGTGTAGGATGTCAGATGTGATCAGTTTGAGTTCTTGTTTGGTTTCTCCACAGGCACAGTGATACCAAACCTGGCTGAGTGTAATGGAAAAACTAGAGGAAGCTGAGGACAGTCACTGAACCCAGCTGCTACACATCAAGACACTCTCCTTACACCCGAGTCAAAAACAGAATATTAGATTTGAGTTTTTGTATGAACGAGAAAAGTAAAACAAAACTCTTTACTCCTGTGGGTCTGTGTTCAACCATTGTTGTGTTGGAGGGTATCTCCATAATTGTATAATGATATTGTCTGTCCCTACTTTTTTGTCTGTCCCTATTTACAAACACATCTACTGATGTTAGCATGCTAGCCAGCTAGCCCTTGCTGTCTCGTCACTTTCCAATAGCAACTCACTGGAGCCTCCAGTCTGTCCTGAAGAGGTAGCTGCTCCGAGGACGTATTATAACCTCTTGTCTTGTAAACGCAACAATGACTGAGGCTCTTGTCGAGCGACAATCACCACCACCCGCTCCCGGCAAGAAACCACCTTCAATACAACAGTTTTTTCATTTTTGTGACTCTGGTGATCTTTTCTGCTGGTTATTATAAGAGTGTGCTCACCACTGTAAACGCAGAAATCTGGGAACACAGCACCAGGACTGAAAATAGGTCAGAAACACCAGCAGTCAGATGATCAGTCAGGTCGTGAACAAACCAGCAGATAAGAGAAATCAGAAGTGAACTGCCCCTCCGCCCTCTGGCAGACGCTACCGCAGCATGCGATGCAGGACTGCCAGCTTCTGCAGGAGTTTCTTCCCACAGGCCGTCAGAAAAATAAAAATAAAAACACACACACATACACAATCACACTACAAACACAAAGACTGACTGGATGCATATATTCAGCTCCCACAAACTGCACTTTTTATCTGCTTTTACTGTATTTTTATCTGCTGCTATTGTTTTTTACCTGCTGTTACCTTCTGCAATAATTCACTATGTCCACCACTTCAGCACCTTATTATTACAACTGACATGTTGCAGTATTTATGTCTTAGTCTTCTATTATGTCCATTATGTATACTTATGTTTGTATATTGATATTTAGATATTTTTTATATGACTGCACATTAAGCCAGGTGAAACACATTTTCACATCGCTGTGCATTTCTGTTGTATGGTCCAAATGACAATAAAGTTCACTTTGAATTTGATTTTGACAAATAAATTGGTTTACATAATCTGGATAAATGGCTGCTTTGTTTCCAACCTGCTCCTGTTTCTGTTTCGTGTTCCATGTCAGCAATTACTTTGTTGAGCAAAATGTTATCATAACTAATAGAACTGCTGGCCAGAGCAAGAAAATGAAACCTAAGTTGTATAAAACTATAGTTTTCCTTTAATGCATAAAGATAAAATTAACATCTATGCGTCCTCATCTCTCTCTTAGACAGAAAGAAAGAAAAGTGAGCGTACTTCCCAAAATGTTGAACTATTCTTTTAACATCAAACCCAGCATTTTCTATGCATCTCAATCACAGACACACACACACACACACACACCTACACACACACACACACACACACACACACATACACACACTCACAAACACATTCTCTCTCCCTCTCTCTGCCTCTCCACAGGATGGCAGGGATTACTCATTTGGGCTCCACAGCGCAGCGAGCCAGACGGTAAAATCAATTAAGTTGAGCTTGTGGCTTCACTAGTTAAAGCATCTGCAAATATTTGATAAATGTCAGCTCTCTCATCACTCAATCTCTCTCCACACTGCCTGAAATCCTCCATAATCATAGGAAACTCCACTCACACACTAGTGTTTTTGAACCTAAGTTTCACCTGCTGATTATTAATAGACCCAGTGTGAGTAAGTACTGCAGATATGTCACTTTGCATCTGTGGTTGTGACATATAGATAAGTATCAACATTACTAACATAACATTACTGCTAAACACCTGTTGTGTTATTGTGTATGTGATCTCAGCTCTGCCTCTGATTAGATGCCTCTGTATGTGGCATATTTCATAAATCTATGTTCATATATAATGAGTATCTACAGTATGTGAATGAAGAAAATGTACAGCATTAAAGGGGCTATATGTAAATTTTCTTTGCCGTTGAACGTGGTTTCGTGTCAGGAGCTCCTGCTCCTGATGGTGATTGTTGCTTGGCAAGAGCATTGGCGATTGTTGTGATTACAAGTCAATAGGTTATATTATGTCCTCTGAGCAGAGCTACGTCTTTAGGGCTGGAGGCTACAATAAGTCAGTATTAGAGAGTGACGAGATGGGCCAGGGTTAGCTGATAGAAAGAGAAGCAAAACAAGAGTCAACATTTGCGTTGCTTTCCTTCATTCCACCTCTGAGGAATGAAGTTTGATGCTGACCTCACAATGTTTCGTCTAGACTTGTTAGTAAACAGCTGTCAATGCTAATGCTGGCTACGTAGCAAAAGCAAAACTTACAAATACCTCCTTAAACAACTGGTGTCTAAGCTCTGCCTCAATTGAAGGCGTTCAAGTATCTCAAGGTCTTGTTTTCAAGAGCAGGATGGAGCAGGAGATTGACAGGTGGATTGGGGCAGCATCAACAGTTAAGTGGGGGTTATACCACACTATTGTGGTGAAGAGGGAGCTGAGTCAAGAGGCAACGCTCTCAGTTTATCAATCGCTCTTCATTTCGACCTTTACCTGTGGTCATGAGTTTTAGGTAGTGACTGAAAGAATGAGATCATGGATACAAGAGGCGGAAATGAGTGTCCTCCGCAAGGTGTCTGGGCTCAGCCTTAGAGATAGGGTGAGGGGCTCGGACATCCATAGGGAGTTTGGAGTAGAGCTGCTGCTCCTTCATCTTGAAAGGAGCCAGTTGACCCAGTTGGTTTGGGCATCTGGTTCGGATGCCTCCTGGGCAACTTCCATTGGAGGTCTTCCATACATGTCCTCAGGGTAGACCCAGAATAGGCTGGAGAGATTATATATCTAATCTGGCCTGTGAATGCCTCCGGATTCTGCAGGAGGCACTGGAAAACATTGCTTGGTAGAGGGACGTCTGGACTACTTTGTTTGACCTGCTGCCACCGTGACCAGACTCTGGATAAGCAGCAGAAAATGGATGGATGGATGGATGGATGGATGGAAAGATGCCCTCTGACATTGTCACCCCCAACATGAAGCACCAAGCTTAGCACAGCAGGGAGCAGGGAGTGACAATGATGATCTGATTATTTGATGTGTGTTGAATGGGCATGAACAGTAGAGATCTTGTGATCCATGGTAACAACAGTGGCATGAGAAATGCATCTCAGCCAAGGTAAAAAAAAGACACAAGGACAAGCTAGTATTTAGAACAGTACACTCCTGCCCAGTATCCTACTTGTGGAGTAGCAGAGAGTAGCAGTAGAAGGACATGGGAACAAAACTGTGGCATCCTCTGTCTATCTGGGAAACAGCTCACCCAACAAAAACTGGCCATGAGGAGTCCTTTTCAGTTGTCTGTGTGGACAGAGCAGAGGAGTTCAGAGTGTCAAAGGGTGGTGGACACCCGAACAAGCAAAAAAAAAACTACTGATGTCATCCCAGAGACAGTAAAAGTCTCTCTATATTGAACAGTCTAGATAGAGACAGGAAACAAGGGGTATGACATGCAATAAAAGCCCCATTAATTGGGAATCAAACTGTGGATGTTGTGGTCATGTGAAATGCGCCTTAGCCATTAGGTCACCAGGCTACCAAGATGGAGATTCTTATTGCACACTAACCTTTTACCAAATCCTAATAAGCCACTGCTGCATTTCACTGCACATATAGAGAAATTTGAGCATGTGAAAAATCAATCCTTGGTTCGTGAAATCTTAGTAACTTCCTCCCAAGGCAACACTGCAGCACAGCAGTTTGTGTGAAGTCAAAGATGCATAAACAGGAAGTAAGTATTACCATATGATGACTCATCTGGGACTAATTTGCATTGAAAATTATTAGGGGAGATTTAATATACAGCTATGGTGTTAACATTCAGTGCATATATATCAGAGATCATTGGATCTGCCTGGACAGATAGTCATTACTCTATTATCCCAACAGAACACTCTCCACTTCAAACTGGCGCCTTTGATAAAGCTTATAGTTAGAGCTGGCTCAGGTGAGGCCATCCCTTGGTTATAGGCCTAGAGTGCAGGGGGAACTCCCATGATGCACTCAGCACATGAAAGTCAATTGTCAAGACATTTAGGTGTAACAAAAACTTACCAGCTCCTTCTCAGTCATTTTTTTTTTTTGGCCAGGGCTAAAAACTGATTTTACTAAGTATTGTCGCAGTTGCCATGTTTGCCACATCGTCTTACTTCTGCAATAGAAGATCCATTTGAGTGGAAAATAGTTGACTGCTGGTCCCCTGCCCTGCATAAAAAGTGGAAATCAGTACTCACTCACCATTATGTGCACTGCCACTTGACTGCACTTGTTTCCTGATGTGTAAAGTCACCACCACCTCCATAGTCAAAGCTTTAACAAAGTTTTTCTCCACAGTCAGCCTCCCTCATTTAATCCGAACTTATCAAGGTACAAATTTCCAGTCCAAACTCTTCAAACAGGTCCTCAAAACCAAAGTACATCACATTGTTTCCAGTATTGTATTGCCTGGCAACTGAGATGGCTTCACCGGCGTGTTAGGGAATCTTTAGAGTTCAGACCCGCACTACATGTATTTGGCCACACACCCCACAGTCCACTCAAAGCCCTACACAATAAACGGTTGTTTGAATACCCTCTGGAAAAAAATCTTAGACTATGTAAATCAGGTCCATCAGTGCTTGCACCATGCCAAAACCGTGATGGTGACGAAGCGTCAATATGATCACTCCCTGGCACTTCAAAGCGGATGATTAAATTCTGGAATTATTGTCTGTTCCCAACTCTGCTCTCTCTGCAACGTCTGGTCCAATGGAAATGGTTTAGCTATGCTCCACTCCAGTCCCAGAGTCTCCAGAGTTCTCCATGTCTTCTGGAGGCCAACTCCAAAAGGTTCTCCTTTTTTTATTATGCGTTTTCTGAAGTATATGCCCTTTCCAGGGGACAGCTTCAGATGGCATTACATTGGAAGGCGTTACAGTAGTCACTGAATGATTTACATTTTATGAGGAAGTGCGTCTCTCTCTCAGCCTCACCTGTCGAACAGTGACCACATGCTCTGTTGTGTTTGGGTTTCCATGATTTTTTGTGTCGCTCTTGTTTGATTGGTCACTGACAGTCTGATCAATGTTGGCTTTTAGTTTCTTTGCAGTGTTTGACATAGGTTTCTTTACATTGTGTTATACTTTGCTTTACTCTGATTGGTGTTAGCCAGTTAATCTTAGCATCTACTCACATTGGGGACTTTTTTCTGGACTCAGCTCCTGGGTTTGGAGGGCTGTGGAATGGAGTGGCTGCTGGATTTAAGGTACTTATAAATGTGACTGCTCTCTTTTGAATCTTAATCATCAGTGTGTATCTGCCTAGATCTGTTTGACAGGTATCTGTTAGTGTCTTTCATTGTATGTGTAAAATGTATCTGCAGAATTCTGCATGTAGGGATTCTACTGGGTGTTTATCCCAGCAGGTATAGCTGTGATGACTGAGTGGACCCCATACTTAACTACCATATAGTGCCATGGGCAGGATAACACTATGAAATGTTCCATTTAATCTTTTAGTGCATTCATTGCCATGTTGTTGTCTGTGAGAGATCATGTGATGATAACAGTGAGCTGGACAAAGTAAGCAGTCAAATTTCAGACGGTAATCGATCCTAAACTATGTTTTAACTAGGTAGATAGATAGATAGATAGATAGATAGATAGGTAGATAGATAGATAGGTAGATACTTTATTTATCCCCAAGGGGAAATTCATGGGTCCGTTAGGTCATTATTGATAATAATAATAACAGTTAATAATAAATAAACAATAATACATACTTACATTACATGCATCTCTCCACAACAGTCTCCACTCAGCCTTTTTGACCAGCTTATCCAGTTTCTGCTGCCCCAGCAGACTGCAGCATTAAAGAGTACACTGGCCAACACTGACTGAAACATGTGCAGCAATTCACTGCAGACGTCAAAGGACCTGAACCTCCTGAGGAAAAAGAACCGGCTCTGCCCCTTCAGGTAGATGACATCCGTGTTCAGGAACCAGTCCAGTTTACTGTCCAGGTGCACACCTAGGTATTTATAAGTGTAACTAAACCTAGTCCCCAAACTAAGCACAATCAAATTGGTAAACTGCTGAATTGCATCTGTGCTTAAATGAGGGGCAAAGGACGTTTAACCAGAGCTACAACTCAAAAAGACAGATCCACCAAACAGTCTGGATGTGACAGATGTGCCTGTCGGTGACATAGAGGATACCCCTAATTGAGTTCATCATCTCCAGTGCAAAGTTTTAAACTCTGTAAAAATCCTCTGCTATGATTCACATTTAGTTTAATATGGTTTTCACACATTAAAAGTGAAAAAATGCCTCAGTCAGACCCAGACCTCTCAAATGAGGAGTCTGTTGAGACCAGAATCAGAGACTAGCAGACGGATCAGAACAGTTAGCGTAGTTAGCATCTTTTATTTGTTTATGTTGTTTGTTAGCTTGTAACTGGCAGTGGCTGACACAGTGTTAGCTTTTGTGCTAATGCTAACTCCCTCTTTCTGTACTGACAAGTTTTCAGGTGTCTTTTGTCCCGCCCCCCACCACAAGTTGACAGGATTGGTTCCTGAGGTTTGTGACGTATGAAACCCTGGCTGTCTGAATCTGTTTTTGTGAGACTGTCATTGGTTCACGGCAGTTCAAGGTGGAAACACTCAGTCATGGTGCTGATGATTATTTCACTCATCATATGTCTATATTATATAAAAAACACCATTTGGACATTAACTAGGTTAAACACTTGATGTTGGAGCAGGTCTTTAGAGAAACCTGTACTACAAGATTCGACTGTTTGGACAAGGCTATTGAGCAGCTGGAAAAAACGCTCTCACAGAAACAGCTATGCGGAGAATACATCAGAAGGAACAAGCCAGTTCCCAGGGCAGGATAGTTGGGGAACTCTATAGGATATTAAGGCTCTTAAAGAGAAGGTAGTGGACCTGGAAACTAGGAGAAGAAATAATCTAACACTATCTGGTCTACCCAGGTATCGGAAGCCGGTGGCTTAAACCCACTACTCAATAAGATTCTTTGTCAGTTCCTGAGGTGCAGTGACACAGAATCCTTGCCTAGAATATAGTGAGCCCATCACACTCTGTGTCCCATCCATGATGCTGGGCGTCCGCCCACACATTTCGTCAGACGCTTTCTTAGATGGAGGGACAGAAATTAAATGGTGAGGGCAGTGTCTGTTAAAGGCAGGCTGGCGTGGGGAGGAAGAGAACCTCACTTGTTCACGATCATCAAGCGACACACCTGAATCAGGCAGGATCTCCTAGACTGCTGCAAAAATGGGTGGAACAGGTTTCCTACTAACCTAGCACTGGGAAAAGCAAGTCTCCTGTCAAATAGATGAATTATTTACAGAGAAAGAGAGTAGATATTTCATTTTATCAGGCATCTTACATAAAAATGATGTGTAAAATGTTTACTGGTAAACATCGCTGCACAAACACAAGTCTTTTTAACATCTTTCTGTCCATTGTTATCAAAGTTCACGGATGATGATTGGTGGAGACGTCAACCTTGTCCCTGAGCCGGGAGTAGACATATCAAGTCATCCTCTTCCCACTGAGAGATCTCTCTCTCTCTCTCTCTCTCCTGCTTTTCATGAATTTTTAAGCTCCTTGGCATTAGTCGATGGTTGGTGCATGTTAAATAAGGCTCTCAAGAGTAGGTCCACAACTCTTATTCTAGAATAAATCACTTTGTCATGTCGAACCACATACTTGATGCTGTCATCAGCTGTCAGATTCGGAACATTATCAGCTCTGATCATGTCCCACTTTGACTCTCTATTGTCCTTACAGTAAGACCGTCAAAAATATGGAAGTTTAACAGTTCTCTCCTCAGAGACGAGGAGTTTGCCTCTTATTAAATAAAGGTCGTGTCTGAATTTGTTATTTTAAATGTAAATTCAGGTCCTTCCACACAAACAGAGTTTAAGCGATAACTGCATTTCATGGTTCTTATCTATAAGCTATAACTCTTCAACTTCAAACCATTGCTCATGAGGCAACCGCCTATGCATTATATAGTATGTGAAGGAAAAATCTTTCAATCAGGCAAGATATTAGGTTTAAAATAAACAATTGGAGAATAATCAGGCTGTATCACCAATAAGACAGAATGATGGGTCGGTGGTCCGGGATGCAGAGTGTATAACTGAGGCACTGGAGTGTTGAATAGTTCAGAAGTATAGTTCTTCACTGATCCAAACCTTCCCATGATCCATGGTCATGAAATATCAGCTCCAGATACAACAAGTCTTAAAAGGAAATCCCCTGGTGAAGTAAACTACCTCCTCTTCACTGTAAAGTACATAACAACGCAGTAGATCTCAAGGAAATGCCTGTATCCATGTATTCTGCTCATATTTCACTACTGCCAAAACCTGGTAAAGATCTTTAGGAATTAGTAATTGGCATCCATTAGCGCCTTCAATAATGATTAGAAGATTCATTCAACAATTTTGGCTTTATGGTCGTCTAAAGTTGTTCTGTCTTTGATTCGTCTAAACCCGACTGGATTTATTAGGGGGTGTTTATCATCCAGTAACATGAGAAGACTGTGCCACATTATCTATAAAGAAAGCTCTGCCGGAATTTGGCTTTGGTCCAAATACTTTAAAATGGGTAGAATAATTATATTATGGTGCAATATCGCTTGTAAAAAAAAGAAAAAATGGCATTTTATTCAAACCATTGTGTTACTCTCTCGATCGCCTGCGTTGTCCAGTCTCACCGATACTTCCTTTAGCCTTGGAACCTCGTGGAACCATTGAAATAGGAAGTGATGATTTAAAATGTAGTTTGTACACGGACAACATTTTATTAAGTAAACATGCAGTCTTTTCCTACTCCCTCCCATCTGTCTCTAGGAGACAGAACACATCTCCTGCCTGAGCTGTATGACACCTGCATGGTCCCATTGTGTTTAAACTCACTTGTATGTACTAGTGTCTGTACAAATGAACGTGGAACCTTTAAGTATTTCGAGGTGTTTTTCTAATGTCTTGACTGATTTCTTTTGATTTTTCACATGATGTCAACTAAAGAGGCTCTTAGTTTGAAGGTAAACCTCCACTGAACTCAGTCAATTAGCAAATCACAAGCCTCTAAAGTCTGGACATCATTTGCAGGAATTATCCAAGCAGTTTCAAGGAACATAGTGTGTGTAAATGTCTCTGTCCTACTGCAGTGATATAGTGAATTAAAAGCTCAATAATCTGTCTGGAAACAATTGTTGGAAAAATGACTTGTGTATAAAATCAATGAAGACCTAACTGACTTCACAAAACTATAGTTAAATAACATGGTTAAAAATTAGTTTTAATAACTTCAATCTGAGTGTGTGTGTGTGTGTGTGTGAACTTCTGACTTCAACTGTAGCTGCATGATTTGAATTTAAAAATCACACAAATATCTCCTGATAGTGAAGCAGTCCAGTCAAAGGGTCCTCAACCTTGGAAAATGGAAACGTCACTCATGTTCCTGAATTTACTGAATCATACTACCTTCTTGACTGGGTCCACTCAAAATACACCTCCTCTTCTATTCGCTTTCTGCATCTTTCAACATCATTCTGAGGTTGAAGAAATATTGTACAGCCATTTTCGTCCCTGAACTTTTGCACTCCCGCTGTGTACACTTCTGTCAAAGAATTTAAGCTAGTTCTGATGTTGCACTCCTTGTAAATCACTCATCTCAATGCCCAAAGTATAAATCTAACATAGAATGGATACAAGCAGAGAAGCAGCCAAATTGGATAATAGCGGAGAGAGGATGAGAGAGAAGGAATGGGGAAGAGGCGGGGAGCGAGATAATAAAAGGAACGTTCGGAGAGGTTAGAGAAAACATCTTGCTGGGTTTTTAAGTAAGTGTGTGATTGGTAGCGAGGGAAAGAAGATGGTTGGCAGACGGAGTGAAAAGCAAAGAAAAAGAAAAGCAGTGAATTGAAAAGGGCTCAGCTTGATTCGGCAGAGCTTGTACCGGTGTAGTGGAGCACGAATGAAAGAGACACAGAGAGACGGTGAGGGATAGTAGACAGAGCATGGAGGGGAAGAGGAAAAGGCCTTTAAATCAATGTGAGGGTCATAGTCTGTTACCAGGAAAGGTGTGTGTGAGACTCTGGACATGCATGCTAATGTCCACGTGCTAACCTAACTAATGTTACTTATTGAAAGCTGAGACTGCCTCCGTACCACTTTACAATAAGACTACCCTTATGAAGGCTTTATAAATGGTTTATAAATAGGTTATTATTTGGTTGTTACCACTTCATAAATCATAAATAAACAATGCTAAAGTCCTGAAGAAGAGAGCAACCAGCAAAAAGCATCTCCATGTTAATCTCCGCTGTGCAGAACAATCTGATCAACAGCTGTGATTAGAATGAGTCCGGCTGCTGAGAGCATGTCAAGGTCAACAACACAGCCGCGTCCTCAGAGGATGAATCTGCTCATATCATAATCTGATCTGCCTGATGAAGGTTAAGATCAGGGAAGGTCTCGGTTAAATATTGAACAAGACTGCACCTGCACTAGCAGTTTAGTTGTGCACCGAGCCTCGAGCTAAATACTAACATCAATATGGTCACAATGAAATCAAAGCGCTTACGTTAGCTAATACGAGTCAGCTAGCTAACCTGTGGTTTAAACCTGTCCACCTCCTCCTGCACTGTTTGTTTTGGCGGTTTGAGCCGATTCTGATGTTCGTGTGCGGCACTGAATTCTGCCGTGCTGCAGTTTCATTTCAAGATGAGACAATAGCACTGGCCTCAAACTCCTGCTGAATGAAAGACATCACACGGTGGGAGATTCAGATTGTCAGATTGTCAGGCATTACAACACATATTTAGTTGAGAATTGATGTCATGGGCCAAATTTAAAAAGTAAATTAGAATATTAGAAAAATAAACAGAAAAAAGACATTCTTGCAGAAAGGGAACTTGTCTAGTCGGAGGCCAAAGGGAAGGTGCGTTTTTGTTTTTACAATATTTGACAAAGATTTGTATAGTGTGTGTTTACAGTTGATTTAAACCAAAACTACAACAATGGCATTGTCACTGTTCTCAGATTATTGGTGCATATGCAGCACTTCATATCAAATATTTTTTTTTTAGATAGGTGAAGTTTGTAAAAATGTCAAGGCATGTCCATCTACATCAGAAGTGGCTGGCAGGCTTCAGACTCCAGAGGCAGAAGCAGATTTTACAGACTGTTGAGTAAATTCCTCCCACATCACAACAGACTGATTTATCTGTCAGGTATCTGATATGAAATAGTAATAATACAAACATATTGACTGAATGTGGGCTGGGAGGAACCTTCATCAGATCAGAGCTGGGCCTGAATATCTTTCAATAAAGATGAGTTCATACTAAGCATGTTTAGTTTGATCAGCTGGACTGCTGAGAATGATTTCTCACAATAACATGAAATGGCCACAGAGATGTCTAGAGATGATTGTTTCTGTCTGAAAAAACTGTGATGTGTTTAGGTGAAAATATCATCTGTACAAGCTCAATCAAATAACAGAGAATCACAAGGGTTCATGGGGGTGTAGTGAGGACACCCCTCCTTTTTCCATTCCACTGAAAGATGAGGTGGGCAAGCAAACTTTTTCAGAGACACTCCGCACCTACCAAATGCCCTTCTCTGTTTTAAAGTCTGCCTTCATAAGTACACTATAAAATCTTTCTACTGTGAGTACGCTGTAATAAAATCCACAGTCCTCGTTCTGTGTACGCAACATTTTAAAGTTCATCTGAAGCTAATATGAGCTTTCATCAGTCTTAGTCAAATCAAATGAGTGTTAAAGGTTTAACACAAAGCTACTGTATCTTACGACGGAGTATTAGGGCCACAATCAGGAAAAAAAAAGAAATGTGAAATTTTGAGAATAAACTTATAATATTACAAGAATAAAGTTATAATATTAGATAAAATGTAAAATTTCGAGAGAAAAAAAAAACCATACCTTTTAGGAACATTATATCAACCAATAAACCTGGTGAAAGGACAGTCAGTGTCTTCTGGCAGCTGCTGTTAACAGACAGTCTTTTCAATGTCCTGATGATGATGATGATGATAATTATGATGCTGATGGTGATGGTGATGATGATGATGATGATGATGATGATGATGATGATGATAAAGTAGAACTTCACAGGATGCTCTCTAAAACAACACGCAACCTAAAATTACACTTTATTCTCATAATATTATGACTTTTTTTCTTGTAAAATTATGACTTTATTCCCATTATCCCACTATCTGTATCGTGTCAGTATCAGATTTATTTTGGAAGTGGGTGTGGTTCTCAGCAGAAGTTGTTAGAAGTTAGAAGTGAAATAGTTTCCTTCTCTGCTTGACATTTTTTTTTACATATCCATCCCAAAGCCTGTCAGTGTATGTTGATATTATATACAGTGGGTTCCAAAGGTCTGCTTCCACACTGTCTTTCCATTCTGGGGAAGGTGGCCTCAGAGGTGTCCGGCACAACTTCACCTTCAAGGTGCATGGAGAGAGGAAGAAGTCTGAAGAGGTTGAAACCCTGACGCGTTTCAGCTTGTGGCCACACATTAATAAAACAGATCTTTTGATCCGACCTCATCATGGTTTCCAACGGCTCGAAGAAATCGGAAAAGGAAGAGTCCAAACTGTGTCCTCTGTGGTGATGATCAGCCTTTTGTCATGCTGCAAACCTATTTTCTGGCTTTGTAATGCGCGAAATGATTTGTTAGACAGTTTAAGAGCGTATTATCAGTGAATTATTTGCACTGTACTGTTTTATTTGAACTGTTATTTCTCATAAATGCAACAGGATGATGCTTTGTGCTGGAGATTGTAGAGTCAAAAGAGATTATTACACACGAATCAACAATAAACAAAATAAACAATATATTTGTTTGAATGTATTTTGAATTAAAATCAAATTTGAAAACAGGGAAACAGCACCAACTCTGTGATGTAAGGCACTAAAAATCAATTGTCTAACTCTCCACAGCATCCAGTGACAGATGTATGGGCAGAAACGATCTATGTTTAATGACTACAGGGAAAGTGCGTTTACATTCTCATCTAACCGAATAGTTTTTTGTCTTTTTTTGTCAATAATAATTCAGTCTGAGTTACAAAACTTTTCTGATGCTAGTCATCGAAACACAACAGTAAACATATGTTTCAAAAGTTATTACTTTAGAAACATTTTGGATTACAAACATCATAAAATAATGAATATTTAAAGGTTCTGTAAACTAGATTTGAAACAGTGATGCAGCAGAAAACAACTGTTTCCTATGTAAAAGATATATTGGAGTAATGGCGCCCTGAGCAGAATGAGCCCCATTATACCACCTCAAACTCTCAGATCAGATGGTTTACGCTGTGATAGCTTGTATTATAAGTCTATTTGCTGAAGTGCATGGCTATGATGTGAGGAGTAAATGAAATGAAGTAGAACAGGGGTACATACCAAACTCACATTTCTATGTCTACGTATTATGGAAGAGCTCCACAGATTCATAATAATACATTGTTCTCTGTGTTGACCATGACTGGGTTTTGCTGTTATACAGTGAGTGTGGTATGTGTATGTATAATAATCCAGTGATGTTATAACTCTTCTCTCTACAAAATGGACCCTTGTGCACAAAAGGTCAATGACATGTATATGCACATCTGGCAGTTTTTTAAACACCTTTTCCTAGTTCATTTGCTCTTGATTTCCCTCTTGCAGGAAGCCACTGCAGGCAGCCTTTATGAAGGGTCAATGAAAGGCTTTCTGCAGTAATCAGTAAGGAGCCCATTGAGTATGATTACCTTGCGCATGGTTATCTGTCAGGAATTGCTGTTTCTCCGAGCAGGGGCAGTTTATAGGACATCGCTGTAGATGGGTCTGCTTTCCTGATCTCATCTCACATTTCCAGGCGCTTTAAGCGACTTTCTTCTGTTCTGATAAAGTCTGTGTAAATGAGAATTTGCTATAATAAAGATAATGTGGACCAGAGATAGAGAAGTTTGTGTAAATGAAGAGAAAATGATATAAATTCTGTTTAATGAAGACAGAACAGCTTCCTGTCTCTGTTTCTTTGAGGAGTATAACTAATAGTTTTCCCTGTTGGACATGATTATGTTTATGCTCTTGGTTTGGAATTTTGATTGATTTCCTGTTTTATTTTGGAATTACTTCCCTTGTGTGTCTTGTTATTTTACTTCCTGTCTTTGTCCCATTTCCCTCCTTATTGATTGTCTGCCCCGCCCTAATGTGTTTCACCTGTGTTCAATCAGCCTTGCCTCCTTTGTGTGTATTTAGTCTCCGTGCTCTCTGTTGTCTGTGTCAGTCAGTCTCTTTTACTCAGTTTGGATTTTTGAAGTTTCCCTGTGTCACTTGCTCCAATGTTGAGATTTCCTGTTTTACTTCTGTTGATTGTCCTCAGTGTTTCCGTTTTTGGACTTTTATTTCCCGCGCCTCTTTCTGCATAAAGTAAGACACTTGAGTGTTGTCTTTGTTTAGGGGGCGGCTGTGGGGAGGTAGAGCAGGTCGTCCACTAATCAGAAGGTCGGTGGTTCGATCCCCTTGGGAAAGATACTGAACCCCACGTTGCCTGTGATGGCTGTTCCCTCAGTGGATGAATGTCAGTGAATGTGGCAAGTATTGTAAAGCGCTTCTAGTGGTCAGTAAGACTAGAACCGTATAAGTGCAAGTCCATTTACCATTTAACAAATCACCTTTCTTCACTTACTCCTTTGGGTTGTCTGCATTTGGGTCCTAAACACTACAAAACCTGACAAATCGATGAAGATGTTTTCTGAATTGTCTAATTGCATGTGCTTAGTTAGGTTGCAGTGCATTGAGCTCTCTGTGGTCCACAGCTGAAGTGAAACAGTGGTCTAGTGTAAATGTGGACATGTTTACTTTAGCTTTCTCATACAGAGACTTCTCTGCAGAGCATCACAGAAATCACCATTCATTCTTCTGAAGAGCCGCTTCATGAAGGTTATAAATGGACTGTAATATGAACTAGCCTTGCCTTAAGGATATTAAACTCATTCTGGTTAGTACCCCCCCCCCTTCCTTTACTCTCCCTTTTTCTCTGTCTCTTTCCCGCTCTCCTCTCTCTGAGCATGCATCACAGGCACGCAGGCATTCATGTAATAGAAAGTGATAACAAATCCAAATTATACTGCGGAAAAAAGTGCTTTCATTTGTCTTAACAGTCGCTGAGCGGGAGCTCCAAAATGGGACTTTAGTAAAAGTAAAAAGATTTTTTTTTTTTTTTTTCTCTTTTGCCAAATGTGTATGTGAAAAATAGATCATTATGAAAATCCATGTGTAGCATTTTCTTTCTGAGTAGATTTATAATTTTCTGTTCCCTCTGTCAGCCATTATTGCCTCAAACAAAGAAAAAGGAGGATGCATAAGAATGAGGAGGGTTTTTTTTTTTTTCTTTTCTTCGTCTTTGACTGTCAGGACTTAAAATATTTCTCTGCCGCCTATTCCTGCTCTACGTGGGGTGAAAGTCTATCACTGCCTCTCCTGCCTTCTGCTTGGAGTAAATACAGAGCTGTGTTATGATTTTTGAAGTCTTTTTGTATGTCTCCCTCGACAGAGCACATCAGCCAACTGGAACTCCAAATCCATCCCCGTGTGTGAAAAATGATTAGAGAAAATGAACTTCCAACGCGTTTCATCACTTTCATACTCTGTCTACTTGGCTGGCGTCCCACAGTCTAAAAGCGAGCCGAATACCTGGAGTGAAAACACAGAACAAGCAGGCGAATGCAAACAGTGAGACGGAGCGGCGGCGATGAAGTGAGGGTGAACTTGTTGAGGGTCACGCGTGGGATCTGAGTGTGGATTAAAGCAGTCAGAGAGGATTTGAAGGTGTGCAGCTTATCCCTCTCTCATTGGCAGTGAAATACTGGAACACATACTCGCACAACATTCAAATCCAATCAGGGAGTCAACATTAAAAAGCCATTGTAGCTCATCTGACTGGCAAAGTGTTTTTCTTTCCTGCTGTCATTTGTCAGGCTGATGGGAAAACAGGATAGAGACATTACTGTCTTTCATCCAGAGACAATGGTCATCATCTAAAACTCTCACCTGCTACAAATACCCCACGTATTAAAGGTTTGGAATAAATGCTTCTCTGGTTTCTAGCCAAGAGGGAGAGGATATACGCCTCATGTCTGGGTGCGAGTGCGGAGCTGCAGTCAGGTCGGTGGTTAGCCTATCTTAGCGTAAAGTTCTGGTTCTGTCCAAAGTTCAAATGACACCTACCCATCACCTCGGAGGCTCAGGACTTAACACAGAAATGTAGATGTTCATTTGTGGTGTCGAGGGAAGCTATTGGCTGAAACTGCCGTCAGAACAGCAGCAGGTGCAGCGACTGGCAACTTTACCGCGACAACAATAGTGAAGGTAGTTGTGTATAGTTGTACCATTAATCTCAGCCGTTTGATAGAGGCCCATAATCTAAGGTGACCATATTTCTGAAGTGAAAAACGGGGACATTTCCAGTTCGACGGTCAGTATATTCAAATTGCCAATGTTTTTTTATCTATGATATAAAAAGGAGGACAGTCCCGTTTTCATGTATTCTGACCATGGTAACTGTTGTACTGTGATGTTGAGGGCAGAGTGATTAAAATAAATAGGTGATGCGTTTTGTCCTGTATTTTTGAAACTCAGTTCAGTGTGAATCTATGCGAGGATCTATGGGGATAAATATTACATGTTACAGTATTAAAACAGGACGATTTGTGTAAGATAGAAAGAAAGCCTCCTGTTCTCCCTCATCCTGACTGTCATGTTTTGTTCCACTAACCAAACAGAGAATGTGCTTACCAGTTTAAAGCTTGTGCAGAGCAGCTGAGCAACACACATGATGATATAAATGCTTAAACTTTGAGCAGTATTGACATGCTACACATCGCTCAGATAGCTTCTCCACAATTCAACTGTTTAGTTCATTTTACAGAAACCATGAGTACAAAAGTGTAATTCATTCAGATTAACCCTTTAGATTCTTAATCTAAAGGGTTTTTCATAAAAGTATTCCAGGTTGTGAATGTTGTATATGTGCAGTCCGTTGCAGACCGTCGGGCAACTTCTTCTCCAATTCTTCCATCAAAAAAAATATATTTTTCAAGTTCCAGCTGTTCGGCTTTGGGTGCATTTGTTTTAGTAAGTTTACTGCCCGGTTATGAACTTCTAACCAATGAGTGAGCCAGTTAACCTTTTGTCTGCCTAGAGACAAGAAGAAAAGAAAATCTAATTGCATAACTCTATGTTGATGGTTTCAGCTTTATTTCTGAAGCTGCTGTAGCAGTCAGTCGCTCTGTTGGCCTGAAACAAGCTAGACGTCTGCCTGTCTTTCTGTCCGGTTTATTTTAGATTTACAGTTAAAAACGGGGACCTTTCCGTTTTTTTGTTGGCCTGTCCCCAGAAAACGGGGACGTCTGGTCGCCCTACCATAACCAAAACATTGATTATTATTGCCCCAATGAACTAATATGTCTTTTCACAGTTGGAGAATATTAAAGGGAGAATTTGTGTTTTTATACTGTACTTCATATATCAATCACAGACATTTTTTTCATCACCCTCAAGCTTGGTGAAGTCACTGTATCCCCACTGCCGTCATTTTTTTTTAGCAAGTGAGATGAGAAATGAAGCGCTGACTTCCTCTGGGTGGGAAAAATCACACAACTTTAGTTTCCACTCTCATTAAGTGGAAATCAACACATCTGATTCCCTTATCACTTGCAGAAGAGGAAATTGACTTTTCATTTTTAAAAGAAGGGAAGACTTAATGTAAAAACTTAAAATAACAAATAGTGGTCTGTTGGAGAAGTGCCGCAGGATGTAGGATCATTTATTAGCGTAGATAGTTATACATTAATATTAAGGTGGGAAAAGGCTCTGCTCCGGAATGTGCTCACCACTGAATCCAAGCAGCAGTCAGAGGTTCAGCAGGGAGTGTAGTAAAGCCCTCGGGGGTCTATATTACTTAGATACATGACATACACGCTGATGTAATGAAACATGATTGCTGACTTGTTTCAGTGCGACTGCTGAAGAGTCAGCACGTTCTGCCCGAGTGTACTGCTGCTGTTCTGCTCTGTCAGACGTTACACAGCTTCATTAATGAAATACAGCTCGTGGTTTTAACATTCATAATGGTGATGTCTGACACCTTGACTCTCCTGGTCTCTGGGTTTAGAAAGACACTTTTATCCAATTATCCAAGTCCACAGATAAAGTCGAAAGGGCTCATGTAACTGATTAGGTTCATGTTTTAGTTTATTAAATACTAATTCAAAACAATAAAAAATGAGGCATAAAAAATCCCTTAGGCTTTCAATTAATAAGTTGAAGCCAACAGTTTAACAAAGTTTTCAACTGGATTTAATTTGGACATGCAGGGAACAGTGTGTTTTGCTTCGGTTTTCTTCCATCTACTATCAGAACTTCTCAATGATGTTCAAGGAAACTAAAAATGTTTATTTACAGTATAATTCTACTGCTTGTTTATTTTCATTCTTTTTATATTAAATTGTTAAATTGATCTTGGAGATAACTGTTTGTCTTTATTTAAAGGCCAATAAGAAGGAGACTGAGTTCAAACAGGAGACAGAGACTTTTTCACTCTGATGGATCTTTTTTCTTACGTTGTGTTTATTCAGTTATTTATCAATTTAGATACATTTGTGTTTAAGTTATTTCTTTTCTTTTGGAGCTTCTCTCTTTAAACACATGGGATTATGTTGGGAAGAAAAAAGGGTTAAAACATTAATAATGTATTAATATAATGTTACTGTGTTTTCTCATTTGAACAAGGGGAGAAATGATCAGCCACTCAGAAGTCAAAGAAGGCTAAGTACCGCCTTCAGCTGAACATGACTGACAGATCACCAAGTACCTGCGTGATCGTGGGACGGAGAGATGCGCTCGTGTAACGGCGGCTGTAGCAAAGAAGTCGCGTCACAGACTAAAAGGTGAGTAAAAGCTCCCAGCTAACTAATCAACACAGAGGATCACTACAGTAATTCAGTGTTTCTAATGCATTAAATAGAGTCTGCACGGTTTGAAATCTGAACCTATTTCATCGTCTTCCCTGAACATGCTGTAATTACCACATGAAATCTTTCACTGATTTTTTCACTGAGATTTTAGGATCAATGCCGTTTGGCCTTCGGTGTCACAAAAATCTTTAGGGCACAAAGGCCAGTGAGTTATTTGATGCCTATAAATAAAATAACTTGACCTTCTGATTAAAAAAAGAAGAAAAAGAAAAGAAGAAAATAATACAAATGACATGAACATAACAGATTATTCACTTTTTAATTTACATAAAAAAACAAAAATAATCAAAAATTTAAGATGCAGTCCGTTATGAATTTACCAGAATCTGTAAATATGTGAATATATTTGATTTCAGAGAAACTTTCAGCAGATGAATGTAAGAACGGCCTTCACGTGTCAAACTCACATGAATCACTTTGCACAGTAAAGTTATTAAAGTTAGATTTCTGTCATTTTTGTGGGCGTGACCGTGTCCCGTCCCGCGTGTCAATCTGTCCTTAACTCAGCTGCTACTGTTCTGAGATCAGATCAGATATTTCAGCATTATACGCATGTGCAGATGTGTGCGGAGAGAGAGCGGTGATACTGAAATCCCTGAGCAGAGAGCTAGGTGACAGTAGCATGGTCACAAAGGCTGAGGGGGCTGAAGGGCGTAAGATATTTTTCCTGGCGTCACGTCCAGAGGGAGGAGCAATGAGAACATTATTTCTGTCGAGTTTTTAGGTCTTTATTAAATCCTGATTATAAAACAAAGGTGGAAAGCCATATTCCTCTGGCCTTTCACTGAGTACAGATTACTGTATTTTATAATAAAAGAAAACCAAATAGAATATGAATATGACACACAAGGAAAGTCATTTCAAAAATTAAACAGGAAATCAACTAAAAGGCCAAACATAAAGAGTCCATCAGGGCAAAACATGACATAATCATGTTTATTTATTTATAATTCAGGTAAATTAGTTTCCAACAAGTGCTATTCTGTTGTCATCGTTGAATCACTATTACTTTAACCGAACTACAAATCACCATAGGACACTTTGGTGACCGGTGACTGTAAATCCAACTTTAGACAAGACCCCAGCTGTATTTTCCATTGGACCACACAGTGAGTTCCAGATAAGCCATATCCAGTCAAGACAGACTCCATTGAGCAATGTGAAGTGCATATGGGGACTTCAACCTCAAAGCAAGCATTTTTTTTGGCAGCTGTCAGACCTCAGAGTAGGTCTGATGACTGTGTATTCCAACATGTCAGGATGCCACCGGTGTGTAGGCGGAAACACAAAACAATTGGTGCAGGTATTTTCAGGTGCTTCATATACCAACTTGAAGAAGAACACACTGACCGTCTGCTGGGAACGGGAAACTAACAGCAGTGTGTGTTTGTTTGTTTTGTTGCTTTATAATAATAGCACCTGATTTCCTCCTTTGCCCTGACCATAATTACAGGATTACTAGAGAGCTTTGTCACTTAAACATAAATATATTTTGTTTTAGGGCATTTGCAGAAATGATTGAGGTTGTTATTTTTCTTGGTAGAACGGAACCATGATTTTTCCCCAGCGTTAATAAACTTCCATGTGCTGATATCAATAGACCGAGAGACATTTTCTAAAATGTCATTGTACATAATCTCCATAATCTGCTATCCAGAATCGCCATGTTAAGCGTTTCCTAAGGGACAAGTCAAATCTATGAATACATTAAAGCACAGCTTCATTTTATTAAACATCTTTTGAACTTTCCTCCTAAAGGCTGACACACACATCCAGCAGATCAACAGGCTTGACCTGAGGTGCCTGCACAGAGTTACCAAACTAAAACCAATATTATCTACATTACTTAAAGAAAGTATCTCCCAATGTCTCATTCCCAAAAACCAAACAGGCAGAACATGTCTGCTTCAATGAATCCAAGCTGTCATGTAAATGAGCTTCTCTTGGGATTTTGAGGTAGGCTTTCTCCTTCATTCAGACAAACAAGCAGCTTTTTTTCCTCATGAAAACTTTTCATGGAATTCTGAGATTATAGTCTTGTTAAATCAGAAAAAATGATTTTTTTTTTCTCAAGTTAATGCCTTACTGTAACGTACTTGTGTAACGCCGGGAACACACTGCCTTTGTTGCGTGTGCTGGGCGGCTACGACACTGTGGAACTGAACCAGTAACTCTGTGGCTCTCTACAGGAAGGGCCAGAGTAGTTATATCCCTGCGTACGTTCTGGTCCTTTAGTGTCTGTGGCACCATGTTGGGGATTAGGGCTGCTCCATTATGGCAAAAATCATAATCACGATTATTTTGATCAATACTGAGATAACGATTATTCAACACGATTTCTCGTTGAGTTTTGAAAAAACATAAAAAAAAGATTTAAAAAGAACTGTGTCTGTATAGTTATTCCTGTGATACACAA
>NW_019525485.1:3320913-3322652 GCF_002814215.2 Seriola lalandi dorsalis | reverse complement strand
TCTGGTCCTTTAGTGTCTGTGGCACCATGTTGGGGATTAGGGCTGCTCCATTATGGCAAAAATCATAATCACGATTATTTTGATCAATACTGAGATAACGATTATTCAACACGATTTCTCATTGAGTTTTGAAAAAACATAAAAAAAAGATTTAAAAAGAACTGTGTCTGTATAGTTATTCCTGTGATACACAATATAAATTATATATACCACCACCACCAACCTGAAACTAAATTTCTAAAGGACAGTTCAGATGATTCTCTGTGCATTTCAGACTGAATTTAAGAACACATCCAGAACAATCAGCTGGATGATGGTCAGTTTCATCATTAACCCATGTTGGTATGATGTAGTTAATGCTGTGTGTGGGCTCCACGCTGCAGCGTACAAAACGCATCGTTGACGGTCAAACTCGTAATCGAAAATAAAATTAGATTAATTGCACAGCCCTACTGTGGCAGCACCGTTTTCTGCAGCGATCGGCCGGGGGGCAGAAGCCTGAGACTGACACCAGCAGATTCAACAAACTGAATCAGATAGCTGGCTCAGACCTGGAGGTGGAGCTGGACCTTCTGCATGACTGGCGGAGAGGAGGATGAAGTCAAAACTCCTCTCTATCATCAACTTCACTCACCCTATACATCAGGGGTATCCAGTTAAAATTCAGAAAGGTAGGGCAAAACTTCCTCAAGCAAAGGTTCAGCTATAAAAGCTGCACCAGTTAGAATAGAAACACTGCATCATAATTTAATTAAATGTAATAATTCTCAATAATTTGTAGGTTATAGGTCCGGGTCTATAGGATGGAGTTTGGGTCTGGATCTATCTGGTCTGTCTATTTGTAACATTCTTCAACCGTCACTGCTTAAAGTCCCTGGTGACCTTTGCTCTACACAGTGTCCTGGTTAGCCAGAGGAACATGTTAGCCAGTGAATCAGAATGACTCAGAGGTGCCGAACACCGCAGGAGGTCCCTCCTTCCTGTGGCCGGTTATACAATTCCTTCCCTGCACATCTCCTCCGATACTCTGCTGTTAAACTGCTCATTTACTGGTGACCCACATTACACTTTTCATTTTATAGTAGTTCTTACTTTTTTTTTTTTTTTAACTTCCTCTCCTCTTTCCTAACTAAGTGTTGAGCAATTATAACAAAGCAATTTCCCTGTGGGGATCATTAAAGTTTTCATAGGTTTCTGATCCTTAACAAAATACCCCCAAACCAAAATAGGCTGACATCAACAATGTCAAGCTAAGTGAATGAAGTGAAACAAAACGACAATTCAACTGTGTTCTTTACTTGTGCAAATTTACATTCTGGATTATACTTAATTTAGTCTCTTCTCAAGTGTGAACATAGTTACCGACTCGCAATGGTTAGAATTCAAATATAGTCTGGAAGTGGGGCACAGTCAGGAGGGGTGAGCATTTTAACAGCTAGTATCTTCTCCTTATTTATTCTAATGTGTCTTAAGCCCCATTCGGACAGGATTAACATTAAAGGGTGAGGTGGGGAATGAGGTGTTCACTGTGCTCCTTGGTAATTAAAGTCATTGTTCCAGACAGCATTTTAACCAGGGTGAAATTACAGGGATATGGTATGTAATAGACATGGACATTTAGCAAGACAAAGCAAAGAGAGAAAGATAAGAGTCTCCTTGAAAGATAAAAGCCTGAAAATTGATATAACTCAGTGTGACTTACACTTCTGGAGGATATCACTATCTGTCCATCGCAAGTA
>NW_019525485.1:3298220-3320863 GCF_002814215.2 Seriola lalandi dorsalis | reverse complement strand
TTTTTTTTTTTTTTTAACTTCCTCTCCTCTTTCCTAACTAAGTGTTGAGCAATTATAACAAAGCAATTTCCCTGTGGGGATCATTAAAGTTTTCATAGGTTTCTGATCCTTAACAAAATACCCCCAAACCAAAATAGGCTGACATCAACAATGTCAAGCTAAGTGAATGAAGTGAAACAAAACGACAATTCAACTGTGTTCTTTACTTGTGCAAATTTACATTCTGGATTATACTTAATTTAGTCTCTTCTCAAGTGTGAACATAGTTACCGACTCGCAATGGTTAGAATTCAAATATAGTCTGGAAGTGGGGCACAGTCAGGAGGGGTGAGCATTTTAACAGCTAGTATCTTCTCCTTATTTATTCTAATGTGTCTTAAGCCCCATTCGGACAGGATTAACATTAAAGGGTGAGGTGGGGAATGAGGTGTTCACTGTGCTCCTTGGTAATTAAAGTCATTGTTCCAGACAGCATTTTAACCAGGGTGAAATTACAGGGATATGGTATGTAATAGACATGGACATTTAGCAAGACAAAGCAAAGAGAGAAAGATAAGAGTCTCCTTGAAAGATAAAAGCCTGAAAATTGATATAACTCAGTGTGACTTACACTTCTGGAGGATATCACTATCTGTCCATCGCAAGTAACCATCATTAAATCTGCTTAGAAATCCTGGTAATAATCTTTCTTTCTTTCTGTCTGTCTGTCTGTCTGTCTGTCTGTCTGTCAGTCTGTCTGTCTGTCTGTCTGTCAGTCTGTCTGTCTGTCTGTCTGTCTAACCCAGATAGCGAAATGAAACTTCCAACATTATTTCTGGGTCCTTGGACCGAGTCTGGCCCATATACTTCCATATCTGGCCAGAGTCTGACTGTTATCCTCCAGTCCAAGTAGCACCTGACAGTCATGCTATATATGGACCAGATTTGGGCCGTGCAACCGCTTGTATACTGAGGAAGAACAAAACAAGCATTTTTTTTTTTTTTTACTCTCATCTCTCAACCTTTGTAGTTTGAACGTTGGACAACCAGCAGCTGCAAGTGCATCTTTGCTATCTAGGACATCAGCAAAACGAGTCCAGATGGCCTGAAAATTAGAAATTTGGTCTATTTATTATAGTTGCATCGTTACTATTTGCAACCTTTTTGCACTCCAAAGTGGAGCTGCTGATCCAGTCAACTGTTACACTTAGAAAAGCTTTTGTTGTTAGCGGTCCAGATGTCAGCTGTGGTGGAAACAAAGTCTACGTGTCCAAGTGTGGTCTTCAAATTAAACTCCATCGCTGCATATTCTCTCTGGAGAACAAACGTCCGTCTCTGTGGCAGTTGAACATTGTTCTTTGTAGGTATTTTATCTATAATACTCAGCAACAAGCTTATTCATATCCACTTAACTCGTCCTGCATATCCAGTTTGTGATGTTTAGCTGGAGCGCATGTATCACTGCCAGTAGAGGCCTCCCTGTCAGCAACAGCACCAGTGACAGCCAGAGCCGGAGGCATATTGTTTTCAGGTTGTCCGTCTGTCCCATTCTCATGGATGCGATATCTCAGTAACGTGGAATTTCTCCAAATTTGGCACAAACATTTAGGGCTGGCGTGATTAGTCGCCATAATTGACTACTTCGACTATGACAATGTGTCAGCGTCAATATTTTATGTCCACAGTTTATTTTCCATACATTGATTTATTTGTGGCAGCCAGTCACTATTAACCGCCATACTTTATTTTCTATTTATAATATATGGTCACACTGCTTCTCTGTCCTCTGCCCTTGGCAGGTAGTCTTACAATGACAGCCCTGAGTCTGACCTCCCTTGTCTGATCTACTTTTTCATCTCTCTGTTGCTTTAAATGGGGGGAATAAAAGTAATTTTCATCAGGCTAAATGTTTCTCTTGATATCTGCAAAGATGACCCTTTATAGCACTAGATTTCTCATTCAACAACAACAACATGCAGTTCTTGGTCGTCAGCAGCAGTTGCTCTCATCACGATTCAACATAAATATGTAAAAGTTACAAAATTTGCTTCAAAGCTTTGATTTTCAGCCCAGGAAGAGACACTTGTACATTCATGCCTGTACTTGCCTGGAGGAGCCTCATTAATAATCATGCTCCTGCAGAAAGAAAAGCACTCCAGTCATTTTACATAACTGATGCAGCATCTCTGAACCTGCCTGACCAGTAAAGAACTGGAAAAATTCTAAGGAGCCACTGGTTGGGAAAGCTATTCTCTTGTTCTAATTTTAAAGTTTTGGAAGAGTTCAATCAAGGCAGTAGGTGAAAAATGTTTCACTTGTTTTACTCTTGACAAATAACAGTTCCATGGAATAATATGTCACCCATAACGCTAAGTGACCGTTGATATAGGGAAGATGTTATTGTTTTTGATGCTGACTAAAGGAATCAAAATTATACAAAATCAAAAAGGGAAATGATTTAAATTGCAGATTTGTCAAATATCTCTCCCAACTATGATAACCCTTTAATTTACAGGCTGTTAATTATGTAGTAATTACAGGGCCTGCCCTGACCAATTTGGTGCCTTAGGCAAGATTTCAGCTTCCCGCCCCCCTGCGTCGCTGTCAGTTTCACTACCCGTGCTCATACACTCACACAGAAACTTCACAGCTTTGTCTTCGAGATTTTGTTTTCCTCTAAATAGAAAATAACCCACAAAAGAAAAAACTTATTGGAAACAAGTGACATAAATTAAATTATAAAAACAATATAAATTAGGCATTTCACAAAATAAGATATTAAAGAAACCAGTGAAAACATAAAAAATTATTGCACAAACAAAAATATCAACTACAAATGGAATAGGCATAATGTTGCTGCATAATGTGTTCTACAGCACACATGGGCAAGTTTTGTCTGGTGCTGATAATCCACTAGTGTCTCGCTTTCATATCGAGTCGATCCAGCCGCCTGTGTTCATGTCTGCACAGTGACACTACCCGAGCGATCAGGTGATCACATGTCTTTGTCTCCATTTGGCAGGTGAATCTAGTACTGACACGGATTTACTAAACTCGGTGAAAGAGCTGTATTCACAGCGTGTCTATATGTAATTTATATATCAGATATGTTTGAATGTTGTTATTATGTGTGTGTATTTAGAACGTTTTACTTAGAACTGGGGTGGAAAATTTGGAGATTTCACCTAGAAATGCCTCCACTAAAATCTCTTTTGTGGAGGTTTTGCTCTGCTTCACTATATCAATATCGATTTTGAGACATTTAATGTTCAGATGTTGTAGTATGGTATAGTAGAGGCTTTGGGCTGGCCCTGTATAATTACAAAGGGATATTCACTCTGAAAGTGTCATTTTTGTTTGGCGAAAAAAAAAAAAGTGTTAATTTATACTGTGTGCCATCTTCATTTACTCATAACCAGTAACATCTGGGCTGATGCTTACACCTCTAGATGAATCTCACAAGTGTTACCTTTCTTTTTGAATTTAAGGTGGGAGTAACATTAACTGATGTTAACTCCAGCTATTTATTGATTAGTAAACCACATTACTATCGTCCAAAAGTAAGCTAGCAAGCAAACACTGCTCTGTCTGCACTGCACCTCTGTCCTTTTCCTGTTTTTCCTCCTCTTCTTCTTCTTCTTTTTCTTCCCTGGGCACCAGAGAGCTTTGGTCGTTTTGACATGACGAAAGTTACAGCGTCTTTTCTGGGGTCACGTCAGATAACTCGCCCGTCCTTTACCCCATAGAGCAGGTAAAGTGTAACGAGCCGGGGAGGGGGGCCGGGGGGTGGCAGGAACCCAGAAAAGAAAGGCCTCTCCATTATTTAATAGCCTTTGGTATGTAATTACGTTGTTGTGTGGGCTTATGTAATATTTCAAAATAATAGTTGTAATAGTATAAGTAAATAGTAAAGTTAAACATTTTGATTTTTGTTTTCCTTCCCCTTGTGTATGACGGCACCCCTAGCATCCGCCTATACTGCCTATGTCACGGGCTGGAGCTGAGTAATTAGGAAGCAATTATGTAGTAATGTGTTACATACAGGGTAAGACAGGAGGGTCATCTCTGTATCAGCATCTGTTAATATCTAAAGCATTAATATCTCTTGTTACATTGTGAAGAGGATGTTAGCAGGTGATACCAAGTCTCATATTTTAACTGTCAGCATGTCGACATTGTTGTCGCCCAAAATAAACACAGCAGCCGGTTTCCTCCACAGAGCCAAGTGTCATGGGTTGCGATGTTTATGTTTGAGATTTTGTTTAGACCTTTGTCATTGTCGTTTCCTGTTTTATTTTGTAGTTATTTTCCTTGTTTGTCATGATATTTTTACTTCCTGTCTTTATCATGTTTCCCTCCTTGATTGTCTGCCCCGCCCTAATGTGTTTCACCTGTGTTCAATCAGCCTTGCCTCCCTTGTCTACATAGTCTTTGTGCTCCCCTTTGTCTGTGTCAGTCAGTCTGTTTTACTCAGTTTGGGTTTTTGAAGTTTCCCTGTGTCTCTTGCTCCAATGTTGAGATTTCCTGTTTTACTTCTGTTGAGTGTCCTCAGTGTCTCCTTGTGTTTCCATTTTTGGACTTTTATTTCCCGCGCCTCTTTCTGCATAAAGTAAGACACTTGAGTGTTGTCTTTGTTTAAGGGGAGGTAGAGCAGGTCGTCCACCAATTAGAAGGTCGGTGGTTCCATCCTCCAGGCCGCATGTCTCCAAAGGCTTCCTGTTCACTTCGTCCTGTTTTACGGTTGTACCCTGTGTCATCCTATGGAACTACTGTCTGGCTTGTCGATGTTTCCTCTCGTCCCTCACTCCTACCAGCATTTGTGTTTTGGTCTGCACTTGGGTCCAGCCTTACATAACACTGTGACAGCCAAGTACTTTCAGTGTAATGAAACTAATGCATTTGTAATTTCCACTGTCTTAGCTTTCAATAAGTGAAGAGGAGTGGTAGCCACGGCAGCAGCTGTTTACCAAAAGTGAACAATAGATGTGGCGACTTCAGAGAATAACAGCATTACACTGGCAATTTACCTAAGGTCAATTATTGTAGAAGTAGTAGGTAATAGGCTGCAGGGAAATGCTGTATTAATTTCTTAACAGTAAATAGCTCTAATTGAATTAAAGTAAGGTCACTGTAAAAGTTACAGTATATACTGTATATATATATATATATATATATCTCCACGTGATTAATTGTTTTTCTACGTGTGCTTGCCTATCTCTAGAAGTCACAGTATGCCACAGATATAGAATATGTATATTTGTGTGTACATGCACACACACACACACAGAAAGAGACACACATGAGTAATGCCTGGACCACACAATCACACATACACAGTGCCGGAGACATTATAAGGGAGGAGAGAAAACCACTTACTGAATCCTGCATTGAATAGTCAGTAACAACAAAGATGGCGGCTGCATGACATATGACTTACTGTGGGTTCAGAAGCTGACCTGCTTGCACTGAGGCTTCTGACAGTTGGTGTCATGAAACTTTGCTCATGTGTAGAAGTATAACCTTTTTTTTTTTTTGTTTTACAGATTTGACTTGTGATTCTTTACATGCAGTTTTTATGACCAATGAAAGTGGAGTTATGACTCACCATTCAGTTAGACAGGGGCCTGGTCCTGTTAGCCCGAAATATCTGCCCAAGGGCATTGCCAAGATGGCTGCTGACTGGTGAGACTTTGATGGTGCTCTCTTTATTCTCTTATCCCATCACACCAGCACCACCTCTCTCTTAAAAGCAGTTTCCTCCCTGACACCTCATTGATCTCCACTCATATTGTTTAATGTGGGGCCACGAAGTCATTGTAGTTGAACTCTTTGAATTAGATTGCTAATCAATACCTTTCTTTTCATGTCTCTTTCCTCCTCACACTCAACCCTAAACCTTTCCACTTGTGCCCCCTTCACCATCCCAAATCATGGACTTATCGATACGTATCTTCTCGGGGCTCCGAAATGTCTGCCAGCGTGGCTGCTGTGGTTGCCCGGCCTGATGGGATGGGGGCAGGCTGAAATGCTCTCTTGTCAGCACTAGACAGGTATATTTAGTATTTAGCCATTAGCAATGCTCATTGATTTGAACTTGGGAGGAGAGGTGACAATATACCTCTGATTTTCTCCCTTCCCATGCTTCCTTTTTTTGGTCTCTGGATGTATCATCGTATTGCCTGCAGCTGCACTAAATCCTGCCAGCCGACTGTAATGACTGGAAAATGAAATGGAGGTCGAGGGTTGAGGCTGAGCCGGAGAACATTAAGCGGCTGATCAATACGGCACTTGGATTATCCTGGTCACATTAAGTAGCACATCTAATATGCCCTGTGCTCATCGATGCTCGGCCCATATCATTTAATTACGCTGTGATGTGTTACAAGCAACTCGCCTAATTCATTAACATTAGGAGAGGTGGCCTTATCTCTGTTCCACGTTGATTACTCTAATATATGTGCCCTGATTGAACATGATGTTCAATAAAAAAAAAAAATTAAAAAAAAAAACAAGGTTTGCCACACTATTGAACATCTCAATTGATCAACAAGACGAAACTGACAGACAGAAACACGGTATGCCCCACTTTAAGAAGTAGCACATAGTTTAAGAAGGCAGGGTGCAATAGGTCTGGGTCCAGTACCACAGTCATGTTAGAGAGACACAGTACACTACTGGTCAAAGGTTTTAGAACACCTCAATTTTTTGCCTCACAGCAAGAAGGTGCCGGGTTCGAGTCCCGGCTCGGACGCGGGATCTTTCTGTGTGGAGTTTGCATGTTCTCCCCGTGCCAGTGTGGGTTCTCTCCGGGTACTCCGGCTTCCTCCCACAGTCCAAAGACATGCAAAATGGGGACTAGACTAATTGGAGAATCTAAATTGACCATAGGTGTGGCTGTGAGTGTGAATGGTTGTCTGTCTCTATGTGTTTGCCCTGCGATGGACTGGCGACCTGTCCAGGGTGTACCCCGCCTCTCACCCGAGAAGATGCTGGGATAGGCTCCAGCCCCCCCGCGACCCTACTAGAGGATAAGCGGTAGAAAATGAATGAATGAAGATATAGTGTAGTGATGGCATCATGAGCAGCCAACTAAGCCACACCCCCTCTGTCTGTGTTGAAATCTGAATTGATCTGTTCTTCGTTTTGGTTGCCAATCTGGGCGTGCATGCATTTTATCAGCTCCATTAGTGTCTCTACCATCTTAATCAGTGTCATTCCTGCGACCGCAGTCCCAGTGGATAAGTACATGGTTGAATTCCTTTCCCAGTCCGACTGTGGAACCAATACTAATCTGGCATTACTGATCGGAGAACCCCACAAGCTGCTAAAGGGTCCAGCTGGACTCAGAACTGGTCTTTCTTCTCCTCCAGGTGTAAGCAACTTGATGTGTACATAATGTAACATGTCTGTTTTCATTAGTGACAGCTACAGTAGCATGATAACGTAGCTGACTTGCTGTTACCCATATTATAACTGTGTTTGGCAAATGTTGCTATCGTTAGCTGGCTTACTGTTAGCAATGCTAATTGTGGCCAAACGTAGGCCCGAAGGGTGGCTGACAAAGCTTTTATTTTTGTCTGAGATGCTGGTGGTCTAGTGCAACATCTAGTGGCAGTGATGATCGTTTACAGAAACCTTTAAATTTACATAATTCAGTGTCTGAGTGTTTCTGAAATTAAAGCATAGAACCAAGAAACAATTGGAGACCCAGCCGAAAACACCAGTGGCGTTCTTTCTGCAATGGGAATCAATCCCAAACCACGTCCATGGGGTTTAAGTCTGGGGACTAAGCTGTCTTCCATCATGTGAAGCTACTGTCTAGTTATGGTCTTGTAATCTTTCAGGCAGTGTACTGTTTACCTTTTCTACCATTTGGAGCTCAGCTGCTTCAATTTCAATAAAAACTGGAAAAGGGGTGTTTTCAAGGGAAAAGGGTTATTCTAAAACTACATATATTAACATATTATAAATAATGCTCATATCTTTTCAAATACAATTTTTATTGAAATGACCTAGAGTGCTGTTTTGTTTATTTTGGGTATAGGTGATATCATTTTATTCCATGTGTCTAACCTGGCACCAGCAAATTGATGGGTCCAAATTGTTTTGTATCAATAATCTATAAACATTTACATCTCTAAAATTTGTTGTAATCAAGGGTTCAGGTGAGACTTTACTTGAGGAGGGCTAGATAGGTGTTTCTAGTTTTGAAAATGTATTTTAATGGCTCATTTCATCATCCATTAAAATATTAGCATAAAATTCTCAAACATGCAAGAATAAATGTCTCTCAAGACCCCCCCCCCCCATGACAAATACTTTGTCCTGAGAGTGGACTGACCAGGGATAAATTCCCGGGAAACTTCTTTTGCCCCAGTCACCCCCTGCCCAAAGACCTACAACACCTTCTGTCTTTCCTCCTCCTCCCATGCTGTTGTGTCTGTGCGGGAGGCTCCTCACCACTAATCTTTTGTATAATTGACTTTACATGTTCCAGCAACAAGGAAGTGCTCTGACTCTGTTATTTTATATTCTTCCTGTCTACACATGAATTTAGCAAATATTCATTTGTTTATGTAATACTGGCACTGAAGTATTTTGGCATTTTAAAATGATCCTGATTGTTCCCAGAGTGTTGAAATTACCGACCGCATGGCCTTTTTGGCACTGATTGGCCCAGAGGGGGGCTAAATTCTCTGAAGAGAAGAACGTGTTTACTGTGATATTTAGATTTGATTGAATAAACAACAAACATTACAGACACCACAACCCCACTAATACCTCTGATTATGTCAACCACCAAAGCTGTTGATTACCCTTTTAACAAAACTATGTCGAAACTTAATAAATGTCTGGACCGCCTATGGTCAAATCCTGATTATATAACTGTGATGTTGTCTGACAAGATCACCAAACACATAAATAAAAGACAAAGACTGAGCTGTGATTTCAGCTGACATACATTCTAACTTTCTCAGAGAGAGAGAGAGAAAGTTAGAAGAGACAGACTAGAGAGAGAGAGAGAGAGAGAGAGAGAGGATGACACACAGCCAAGGACCACAGACTTGACTTGAACCCGGGCTGCAGGGACAAGGACTGAGTTCAAAGGAAACGTTCTCCACCAGGTGAACCTCCGGGGCCCGAAACAGACTATATTTGTTTTTTAGTCTCTCACACAGAACACAGCCTCCGCCTGGATCCACAATAGATTAGTCTTTATTTACTTCAACTCCACGTAACAGACTTTTATTAGAGGCAGGTCTTTATGTCTGACTCCCTCTGTTTTGATATGTCTTTCATAGTCGTTAGTACGAAGCCTCGTTACCGATGACTTCTCTCTCTCCCTCCCTCTCTCCTGCTCTCTCTGCTTGGTGTGTCTTGTGTTCAGTTATTCCTCCGCCTCATTTAGTAATAATGATACATGGTATGAGGTTTATTTGCTGTAATGGAGGTGAGGCTCAGTGTATTTGAAGTGCTCCTCCTCTTCCCTGAAAAACAATCTTTTAATCTAGAGCCAATAAGCTAAGTCGGCAACACTACAGCTGTAAGCACCCCTGATAGAACCAGTTTGAAACTCAGTGAAGAGGCACTCAGTTGAAAAAGTTGAAATGTTTTACTCTTTGAGCATGATAGTAATCCATCTCTCATCACAGCCTGCATCTGTTCTAGTTGACCAGCCCATAGGAGAGGGGGTATGTGTAGTATCCTGCTTTTACTTGTATATGTCAGGCGTGACAAATATTTTGAGGGATCAGGTTTAGTTCATCTCTGAGTGGAACTCTTTGCTTGAATGTAAAGCAGTGAACAGCCTCAGGGCATCTCACTGTATGTTAGACTTGCTTAAAATCAATGAGACAGTCTTCAACATGTGACTGCTTAGTTCACCTGGTTGGCCTGTTTGAAATGCTGAGAGTAAATATAGAATTGGGGTAAACCTTTTATTTTTTTATGCTACTGGAGTAGCTGGAGTTGGAGCCTGAAATTTTCAGCTCTTTGTCTTTGGCTTTGTCTCCACAGCTGCTTCCCTGGCAAAGCATATTTCCACCATAATTCCCCCATGCAGACCACTGTCACACCACCATTCCTTCAAACTCTAGAGGGACTCTTGGGCTTTCTACACTTTTACATTTGACATGGGGCACCACATCTTATTAATTATTTTAGAATCCTGGTCAGGTCTTGGTGACTCCATGCTCCAACTGCTATGTTTCTACTGCTCATATAGAACAATCCCTTACTCATTATCAACTCATCTCACTTGTGGAGTCCTGCAAGGGTCTGTCCCTTTTATTATTTTCAATCTATATTCTCCCCGTGAGTCACGTCAGCCATAAACATAACATCCAGTTTCACAGTTATGCGGATTAGATGCAGCTGTATGATCCACTCAAATCCTTCAACTCCAGTTGTCTAGCTGCATACCTGACATACACTGTTGGATGTCTCAGAACGTTCTTCAATGACACTGAGGTAAATCAGAGATTCTCCTGTTCAGCCCTCTCAGCTCCAGATCCCATGTACTTGATAGTCTTGGCTCTTTGTCAGCTAGTGTGAAACCAATTGCAAAACTTCTAAGTGTTTCATTTAACTCTGAACTTTGCTGTGAAGCTCATGTAAAGAGGAATGTTCAATCTTGCCTTAACCCTTGTGCCCTCCTCAAATTTACTACCCTCTGGACACCTTTGTGGCAAAAATGTACACGCACAAAAAAACTGCTTTTAAATCATCATACATCAATATTTTTTTCTCACACCTCCCAGGATGAGAAGTCCCATGTATGCTCAAATCTCTTGGGCATCCACATCACTCCATCCTGACACAGAACGCCTCCCGTGTAGGTTTGTCATTTGCAAAATCAGCTGGATCATGTCAGGAGTGAAGAAAAGGGCAAAATAGGATGCCACATTGTGGATTCTTGATATGGCATATGTCGTGGGCCCTGGCATGATGCCGATGGGTGCCTGAATGTAACGCAGCGTCTTGGCATGAGATGAAGACCAGACTTGCCTGTTCTTCGGTGTAACTCAGTGTTAGGATGGGCAGGATCCTCAGTGTCCTCTCCACTTTCAGAGGAAGGGTCAGCGGCACTAACAGAAGTGGAGGACTCCAGTGAGCGTTCCGTGTCAGACTCCCCCTCGAAGCTTGTGTCTTCTTCATATACACACTAACAGTTGTTTTCGTTTTTGAGTACAAAGGCAGGAGGCCATGTTTTTACTCAAGCACCTCTTCAAAGACACATGAAACACATCCCTCAAAAGATGCCATTTTTTCACCCCTGAAATGATCAGTGCGTGCTTACAGATTCACACACCCGTGCGCACCCACACACACACACACACACACACACACACACACACACACACACACACACACACAAAAGAAACTCTTGGGGCCCCCTGGTAGTCACATGGCTCCATAATATAACAGGTAAAAATACAAGAATTTCATGCATCGGCCTACAATGGGAAAATGGTTGAATCTGGTAGGATACAGTAAAAATGTCAAATATCACTATTTTTCTTCAAAATGAAATGCTGCCATTACAGAATGCATGGTTTTATACTGTAATGGCAGTGAGATTAAAAAATGTGGTTTTAATGGAAGTCAATGAGGCATTTTTGGCCACGAAGGTGTCCAGAGAGAGTATCTCGCACTACTAGATTCACCTACCAAATGGAGACAGACATGTAATCACCTAATCACTTGGGTAGCAACACTATGCAGACCTTCCTAGCTGCCCCCCCCCCAGGGCACCAAATTGGCCAGGGCCTGCACTGGCACATGCAGAGGAAATGCCCCCCCACCACTCCAACATCCTCTGGGCTGCCCTCTTTATCAGCACCTTCTTTCATCTGTGCGATCGCCATCTCAGCTTCTGTCTCTTCTTCTTCTGTCTCTGTGTTCTAATGGTGAAACACAAATTGACCAATTTGAAAATCTGGAAAGCAAGTTTAATACTGAAAGCTTACAGTAAAGTGGCATAACTTACCAAGTACTCGGTGTGCTGCTATCCTCATCGAGGTAGACACACAGACTTCCAAGGCTGCAGTCCCTCTTTAGTTCAATGTCCTCCTCTGCAAAAGAAGGCATATCAAGTCATTTCCCAGGACGTTGTTCATAACCCTTTTATTCTCACCCCAGTGAGTACTTTGACACCTGACAAAAGAAGCAGCAGCATGTTGACGCGAAAGGTAACTTTCTCTCAGATTTTATCAGAAATTCATTTCCCCCCCCCCATTCCGTTTGTGTGCAGGATCTCTGAGAAATGATGAAAAGATTTATATGAAACTTTGAAAACCTTACATTTTTTAATGCAGTTCCACAAAGATGTGGGAACTCGGGCTGCTGCGATTACTCACCATAAGCAACAACTTCGAATGAAAATGCATCATTGTCAGTATTTTAAGGCGACGAATCATTTACCATACATTGATTTGTTTGTGGTGGCCAGTCACTATATATTTACTTTCTATTTTTTCATTAATGGTTGCACTGCTTCCCTGTCCTCTGCCTGCTCTCTTGGAGAGGCGGGGCTGCATACTCAGTACACACACACACACACACACACACACACACACACACACAGAGCGAACAGCGGAGCAGAGGCTTCACCGGACACAGAACAAGGTGAAGTAAAGATAAGTGAAGATTATTCAAGCTTTACTGTAAGTGCATTAAAAAGTAAAAGGCCAATAGGAACTTTATCAAACCACCCGTTCAGCAAGCAACAAACACAAAAGAGATATTTTCATGTGATTCCTCCGTCGACTCCCGGTGTCTTGACACAACAACATCACGCTGGTTAAGCTCACAGTGAATTGTTATGAAAAGCTAAAAGGAAAACTGTCTGTATGTGAGTCCAACTGATGATCTTAGTTCACCATGAATCTTAAACGTGGCAGATTGTAATAAACTGAGCGACTGGCTGAAACAAACCAGAACACTCAATCTATAAGTGTATGGATAATAGATAAAATCCTAAAGATACCCATACCCTTACAGCTGGTTAATGGCTGACTGTGGGAGGATGAGCACATCACAGTTCAAATCCCTTCACTACAAGCTTTGTTTAACTCATAAACTCATAAAGATGTCTCATGTCTCATCAAGTCATGAGGTCGTCGGCTGCTGCCTGAGGATTTACACTGAAAGAGTTAAGAGAAAATGTGTAGGTCTGAATCTGGGTGGGGGGAGGGAAATTTCTGGCGGGAAATTAATCATTTAGATTAATCGACTAATCAATAAAATAGTTGATGGATCAATTGATAGAAAAATGGTTGTTAATGGTAGCCATAGTGGGAACCCTGTTAAAATCAGAGGTACATGGGAAAGAAGATTTTACTTGGCTAAATGCCACAGTTTAATTGCCTTAGCTGTCGAAGCCATGATCAATCTGATCTTCCTTCCAGCAACTCCTCCTCTGCCGCTGAAGACCTTAGTTTGAAGTGGAGAAGTCGTAATTGGCATGAATAGTGCATTTCTCTATGAGAGAAACAGTGAAAGAAAGAGATGTACATGGGAGAGCTTAACAGTTGATGAAAGCTTTCATGTTTGAAGAGGAATTATTTTCTGAGCTGAAAAAAGGACATTTTGGACAATAAAAGGAGAAATGCCCTTGGGCAGCTGAATTACAACCAGCCAAAGTAGATTCCTATCTTCTTGAATGGGAAGTAGGGTATAAAGTTCCGGTGTGCATCATTTCCTCTTCATATTTAGGGACTTCAACTGTAAACAACGTGGAGTCATAAAATTTGTTCTGAAGTACACCACTATCACATTTTTCATTCACCAAGGACTACATTCATTTTGTATTTTGCAGCAGCCTACATTGTTGCCAAGCAGGACCAACAGTCTACAGGTTCTCATTTCAATTTGATACTAAATCTGAACATGTCAACAAGGCAGGCCATCAATCTACAAATTCAGAGATCAAAGGTGAGCCCTACACAACCTCCTGATGTCTGCAGGAGAAGGTCTTCTGCATTTTCATTTCCATTGACCGCAGCTTGATTGTTTCTCATTTTCATCTCTGTCAAGAGAGCCACCCTTATTTCTTCAAGACTCTCTCTTGTTTCACCACTAGGGACGGATGGGAGGAAGTTGACCTCTGCTTTTCTTGTGTTTTTGATGTTCGCAGCTGACTGACCTTTGCACTTGTTCTTGAGAGAGCTAACACTGACCTCAGGGTGTCAATCTTGCAAAATTATGTGCGAAAATTTGTAACCTTTGTCTTTAGATACTGTTTCCACCCCTCATGGCCGGCACAGGTTCCTCTTTCCCTCAAGCATGGATGGACATGCACCAAGACCTCAGCAGCCTCTTCAATTTGGTGATCACTGGGATATGACGTGTATTTGAAGATGTCTTCAGCCATGCCCTCAGTGATATCCATTCTCCATCAGCTTTGGTTAAGGGCTATGAAGAGTGCCATTTGTTTGAAACTCTGTATTTGCTCTTTTGAGCTGAATCTCAGCAAAATATAGAAAGAAGGAAGCTTGGAGGTGGAGAAGAGGTTCTTGATTGTGGAACTGGATCTAAAATGACAGTGTCTGCACTGCTAAATGAATGGTCAGAAGACCAACCTTCTCGATTAAAGGAAAGGAGAGCGTAGAGGCTTTGCAGAACTCTTTCTAGAGGTCACAGAGTTGCGGGGTGTAGAGGGTGAGGTTATGGGCGTGCTGGAGCTGCAAGGTGATAGAGTCCCTGGAATACTGAAGCCAGTTTCCTCACACGACAAAAATATCACTTTCAGAGTTTCCCTGTCTCTAATTTCACTGGTTAACATAAGATTGACAAATTCATTTCCAAAGTCATAGTCCTTGTATTGGAGCCTGACAAACAGTCTTTATCTCAAGGACAAGTTGATCCACAGACACTGGCTTCCTTGAAATGAGGGTGTTGAGTGTTCTAGCATCATCTCCACCAAACAGGATTCTCAGGTGGAAGGAACTTGACACCCCCTCACTGTATTCTAGGATACAAATACAGGAAACAAAATAAAAGTACTGAACCATTACTTCAACTAGTTATTTTTCCATCAGTCAATCTGAGGGTTACCATTGTGTCACTCCTACTGCAGAACTGGAGCCTAGGACTCCCTTCTTACTTTGCAGTGGTTGTGTATTTGGTGCAACCTGCAGGGCACATTTAAATCTTAGTTTCTAACACTGCCTTAATTTTTTTTGCCTTTATTTAAAAAGAAAACCATAAATGTAAAGATGCCTAAAATATTTCTCATTCTTTTTTTTTCATTGATTTTTTTTTTTTTTTAGATGCAAAGCAGCTCTGAGCTCTGATGTAACAGACTCACAGAATCGTGCTTATCTACATCATTCCAAAAGGATAAGTCAACCCAGTAGCTTTATTGAAATAAAATCAAACAATTTCTCAGATATGTAAGATAACTCAGGATGAGAACTTGATACAAATAGAATGCTTTGAGTTTTACATGTAAATAGTTGAATATAGATGCAAATACAGAGTGGGGCTTTGCAAAGATACTGTGTGTGCTTCTTTTTACTTAAATGCAAATATTTCTCATTACAGTACATAACTGTATTAGGCATTTAGGAAAATTAACTTCACTTTGAATTAGCTGAAATTACGTGACCACACAATATCTACTGTCATATTTTTTTGTGATACATTCATTTCTAAGAAAACATCTTGAACATTTAATAACATTTACATTTCAATTTTTTCAGATGATTGACTAATTGATCATGTCATTATTTGCTGCACCCCTACTTCTTATAATTAGTGAGAACCAAAAGTCATATCATAGACCTACCTTAAACAATTACAACCATCCATCTCACATCTATAGTGTAGTTACAGAGTGGATAAGCATCAGCCAGTTCTTCTTCTCTCTATTAGATCTGCCAGTTCAACACTCATTATTATTATTATTACTGTCATTTATTACCATTATTGATATTATAGTAGTATTGTTTTTTCCACGATAACTATTAAAGATTAACAGCAGATACCATAACACCATTAGCTATGGCTATAACTGTTATTATTTTCACTGTTACAATTATCATCAACAGTATATACTGCTGCTCATGGTCTCTCTCTCTCTCTCTCTATTTCTGCCCGAGGCTTGCGACCACTTCCTTGTTCAGTACATCCACTGGAAGCGTGGAAACATGCAACTTTTAATGTGGATTTAAGGTGGGATGCATATACTGATATGATATGCAACCATTGGCTGGGGTTTGACTCCTAATGTGAATGAAGTGAAGCATAGCTTCTTTAAGAAAGTTACTCGTCATACATATTGTTTCAAGAATATACCAAACATCATAAATAATAAGTAATCCTTTTATTGCATATATTTCAGTTCTTCATAATATCAAAACTTTAATTAAAACACAGCAAATGGTTAAAATATGGGACCTTTAAAACAACAAGATAAAAACTAGACAATGCAGTTTCTGGAGAAATTGCCGGCTGCTGAGAAAAGTCTCAATCTGAGTTTCATCGTTTGAAATGCCAGCAACTAACATTTAACATAGAGCAGCAACTAACTATCTCTGTCTGTCTGTCTGTCTGTCTGTCTGTCTGTCTGTCCATCTGTCTGTCTGTCTGTCTGTCTGTCTGTCTGTCTGTCTGTCTGTCTGTCTGTCTGTCTGTCCGTCCGTCTGTCCGTCCGTCCGTCTGTCTGTCTGTCCATCTGTCTGTCTGTCTGTCTGTCTGTCTGTCTGTCTGTCTGTCTGTCTGTCTGTCTGTCTGTCTGTCTGTCTGACTGTGAGGAGTCTGTTAGAATGACAAACTGAAATCTAGTGAAAACAGTTGAGGGGTGTGTAAGTTATTGTCTGTATTGTCTTTATTGTTGGAGCAGTCTGTGGCTGGAATTGACAGAAATGTCACTTAAGTGGTTGATGAACACCACAGACACCAGACGAGTCTCTAATCAGCTGATCTGAACCAGCTGCCCCCCCCCCCCTCCCTCCCCGCACTCAGATGTTGCCATGGTGATTTGAATTGCTTAGTTTATACTTAGTGAGACAGGGATTCAGTTGAAATGTACCTCTCAAACTCAGGCTTACCAGTAAGACATTGTAACTGTTATCATGTAAAGGTATATTTTCTCATTTTACGTTAGACTGAATGGTGCAGTTGGATGAGACTCTTGAACCCACTTTGAAGGGCATAGTTCAAATTCTATGAGTCACTGTGCTTCCGTAAACACATTGTATGAAGGAGAAAAAAATTGCCTTTGTTGTAGGCAAAAATATATGTGAAGAGTGAAATTTGTGGATGTGAGGATGACTTAAATAGTTAGTGAGGATTTTTCTTGAGCAGTTTTACACCTTCTCCAATTCTAGCTGTGATGTCATCCACTGACCTCCTCCCATAGACTGCCATTATAAACTCAGAAACTGTGAGAAAAAAAAGCAAAACATGAAACTTAAACTTAGATAAATCAAAAACTATAACATATGAATAAGCAGAATACAAGTACAATGGCTGAAAGTCTTGGGACAAGTTTTGAGTTTAAATGAAGTCTCTAGCTGAAATTAAGCTGCAGTAGTTGAAGTTCAAAGATTTCAAAGTCACAGTTTTCTAAACCAAATCCTGCAAGGTTGGGTCCGAGGGGCCTCGCTAGGGGCCTGGCTGAGGGTGGTGACTGTTTTGTTGTGACATCACAAAGTTACAGAAGTCATGGCAGCTGCTAGACCTGCCTAATCAAACAACACATGGAAATCTACCTTTCTACAATCTGGCCTGACCTTTAAAAGAAATAAAACGTTCCAAATGAAACTACTCTAAGGAAAATGTTATATATTTGCAACATATAAGGCTGCGTCTCACCATTTATAAGATAAGGTAGGTCCACAAGTGAAGAATGCAAAAAACTGGATGAAAAATAACATAAACGAACCATCACTATCAGACATACTGTTTGATTATGTCTCAAGGCTGTGCTTGTGTTATTACAAAATGTGTGATTTGGAATGACGTCCCCACGTATACATGAGCCTTAAAGATGTTTGTGTATTTTTCTAAGTTTTTGAAAGGCTCAGGCTTGCTGTTTCACCCTGCTTTCAGTCTTTATGCTAAGATTGGCTAATCACATCCTGAGTCCAGCTCTGCACTTAACACAGATACGAGGTTGATATCCATCTTCTCATTACACTCTTGGAAAGAAAGCAGACACATATTTCCCGAAACAATGAGCTGTTGCCTTGAATATGATGCACACAGAGAGTTTCCTCTGCCTGTGCTTTGACAAACACCACTGAAAGCAGCCTCAGTCAATGATTTAAACCGCTTCCACGAGACAGTTCAGATTGCAGCAACAAAAGACTTTTAATGAGGTCTAATTAATGACAGTAACAGTATAGGCAGTTTCTTTAGTTACCTTAATGAGTGTTTCTGGTGGTCTTGTAGGTGCAAAGACCTCGGGGACTTGGAATGGAAGGATGGAGAGAGGGACTTTATTAAACTGATGAAGGAGCTTGACAGTAAATCCAATTGAGCTCCACGGCCCTGCCCAAATCATTGGTTTTCTGCCTCCTCGCTGGCATTATCTGGCTGTGCTCAGCACCCAGGGAGCTATTTGGCTGGTTGGGAAAAAATAAATCCTTGATAGTGTTTGGTATTATGTGGCAATAATACTTAAACACATCTATTCCTTCCATTTCATTAATAGAATAATGTCCCAGCTCAGTCATACACATTGATAGAAGGTCTTTGGAACAGACACATCCTGCCTCCCTCCTTCTCGTCCATTGTTTTAGCAAAACACTTTAGCCATGATAAATGGATGTATTCTGAAGTGACTGGAACTTGCCTGTAGCTAACTGGTACTCTTTAGTTAATCTCTCTCAGATAATGGCCCCTCCTTTATCTCCTATGGTAGATCTATCACCATTCCCTACCCCTTCCTCTATTATGGGATGAGATTTTGCCGAGCCACTTCTAAATAGCCAAGCTGTTATTGTTATGTCTTTGGAATAACAGAAATTGCATGGTGCAGGTGCGGCAGCTCGTTTAAAACTCACTGAAAGAGGAAAAGTGCTGAGTAAAGTGCTAAGTGGAGGAGGGAACATCTGTGATGCTATTTTTCTCTGTTTAGTAGTGTAGTGTGTGTGTGTGTGTGTGTGTGTGTGTGTATTGTCTCTCTGCTGTTCCATATCACTGTGATGACAATGTGATTCTTGGAAAGTTGTCAGTGGTATATATCATGTAGTCAACAGCTTTGATGCCACCACAGGTCCGTCCTTTCTTGTGTTTCACACAAAGTAAAAAAGGACTGATATTTTGAGTCTTCAAGAAGCGGTCACTATACTATGATGTCGCTCCACTCCATTAAGAATCTGAGTGTAGTGATTCAATAATCTGTATTAGCTCAATCAAATGACAAGCCAAACAGAAGCCTATTGTTTACAGGTTGTCCATGCGTCCGTCTCATTCTCGTGGACGCGAGATCTCAGTAAAACATTGGTGAAACTACTTCAAATTTGGCACAAACATTCACAAGGATGCAAAAGGATGAACTAATTAGATTTCGGTAGTCAAAGGTAAAAGTTCAAGGTCACTTTGATTTCTTTGTTCTTGTGAATGCAATATAAGAACGCCATGGGAGAATTTCATCACTGCTGTCACACTGTGACGATAAGTAGTATTGATAAAAAGTAGTAGTACCGTTAAAATCTTAACGATACCATCCCTACCTACTACCCTCTGACACAGAAGGTGGATAATGTAAGATGGGGTAAGGCCAAGTTGTAGACAATTGATAGATTGGTCAAAAGGGGCCATTGACAATAATACCTGGTACCAAACTTAAGAAATATCTCTAACAAACTTCAACTGATGCCGAAGGCTGTGAGATGTGGTTCAAAGCTGTGAAATTCAGTTACTTCTCAAACAGCCTGTAGGTTGTTAGTTTCAGTGAGATTTCAGTGAACAGATAAATGAATTATCAAATTATAAGTGTGACACTTGCTGTAGTTGAACCATATTATAAGCATCAGGTTAAAGATTTCAAGACAAAGATTAAACAAAACAAGACTTGGTCTAAACCTAGTATATGTCTGAACCGCCTCTGGTCTAATTCTGATTTTATAACTGTGACGTCGTCTGACAAAATCACCAAACACATATATGAAAGACAAAGACTGCGCTAGAAGAGACAGAATATCTTTCTTTTTTTTTTAGGTTATTTTTTCAGGCTTTGGCCTTTACTACAGTCATAGTGAGAGAGAGAGAGAGAGAGAGAGTGTGTGTGTGGGAGAGAGAGAGAGAGAGAAAGAGAGAGGATGACATGCAGCAAAGGGCCACAGTCTGGACTTGAACCAGGGCCACTAAGACCGGCACAGCCTCCGTCTGGATCCACAATAGTTCAGTCTTTATTTACTTCAACTCCAGAAGGTCACAGACTTTTATTAGAGGCAGGTCTTTATGTCTGACTCCCTCTGTTTGATATGTAGAGTTGGTCATAGTCGTTAGTACGAAGCCTCGTTACAGATGACTTCTCTCTCTCTCCCTCCCTCTCTCCTGCTCTCTCTGCTCGCTGTGTCTCATGTTTAGTTATTCCTCTGCCTCCTTTAGTAATAATGATATATGAAATCAAATTAGTTTATTTGCTGTAGTGGAGGTAAGGCTCAGTGTATTTGAAGTGCTCCTCCTCTTCACTGCAGTTTTAGAGCAGCTGGGGAACCAGAGTGGACTGGAGACTGAGGCTCGGCGCTCCACTGACAAGTGGCGGAAATATGAGCACTTAGTCAGTCAGTCAGTCAGTCAGTCAGTCAGTCAGTCAGTCAGTCAGTCAGACAGGGACATTACAGATTATAGAGCTGGCCCCGCTGTTGTGCTCCAGCCAAAAATAAAAACCAACAAACAAACAAAAGAACGATGGGCCTAATTGGACAGCTTGTTGAAGCAGTGCTGGTACTGTAACATTTTTGGCTGATACTTACTCTAAACAGCCGAGTCCCTTCAGGCAACACATTCAGATCTCATCAAATTACTGAGCAATGAGGTGTGAAAAAACAGCCACGTTTGACAATGCAAAAGAAACTTTCACACTGTGTGTGTCTTTCACAAGATGAGCCACCCAGCTTTCCTCCCTGACAGAACAAAAACCAGTCGCCGCCTTCGCCTCCTTCAATCTGCTGGAGCTGCTGGGCAAAGGACTGACAGACAGTCTGGCAGTGCTGCTCCTCGACTGGAAAAGAAGTTCATTACATCTCCAAAGCAGCCATCCATCAGACAGGGGACAGCTCGGGGATTAGTTACTTTCACTGGGGTCCCACCTCCCCTCACAGGATTTTTAGAGGATTATTTCCACATCTGGAGCACATCTGTCAATCAGTCAACACACAGGGCTCCTTTTGTTTATACTACTCCCCTGCTCATCACCACTGGGGCCAAGGGAGGATTTTTACCTGTCAGATAAGAGCGAGACAAATTATTACTTTTTCCTGCTTTTTTAGATTCAGTGTCACTTACACTTTCCAATTAATAAAATAATTATATAATAATAATTAAGAAAGTTAATTTTTTTTTCAAATTAACAAAAAGATCGTAATTGGCCATTAAATGGAAAAAAAACAGAACAAACTTGGGTTTATTTTTTAAATATTTGCACCTTTTCAGATACACTGCCTGTACTCCCAAAATGCCCCCCCAGGTCATTGCCGATGTTTCACCTGTGATCTGAGCTGGTAAGACATTTTAAAATTTGAGGGTACTATAACAAAATATTGCATTTCATCTCTATTTAAAATACAATGTTTGCGTAACATCCATATGAATGACAGTTAAAAAGCTTCTTAATCTGATGACAGATAATAATTTGACATAAGTGTGTATCCACATTAGCACCTCATGTTTCCAAATTTTTGCTTATTATACTCTTGACACATGTTAATTTATTCCTCATAGCAACAGCCAAAGTTTAGCATGAGGACCAAGTTTCGGATCTAATGAAACTTCCTCACAAAAATAAAGATACAGGAGGAATCTGCAATGATCCTCTTCTTACATATTAAATATCGGTGTATCCATTAATGGCTGACAAGATCATATGCAAATTAAATTATTTGTGTCCCTCAGAAATGCATGTCATTACATAAATGGACAATTTTGCTTCATGTCACATGTTTGAAAAAAAGTAACATCAATGTGATAATAATTCTGTAACAAACATGGCTGAGAAAATGTGTTTTCATCAATTCTGTTTCCCCTGTGTTTGGAACAAAAGAGCTAGAAAAATCTATTATAAAAACTACTATAGACCATCAGTCTCATAATACCTGCTGTTTAACATTGGCAGGTTATTAATTATCAGAAAGTAACAAAATATTAATATCAACAATATAAATATTAAATAATAACTTAAAGTTATCCTCAGGGGCACCATCTTCAAACAGGAAAAGGATAGCCAATATTGATGCAGTCGCAAACAAAACAATTGATTTGGAACTCTTATTAATAATTATCTTAATACAGTTCTTCACTATTGTAAACACACAGTTCCTGAAACTAGGGCCCTGTGTGTCAAAGCTCCACACACACAAACCAAAAGCATATATACAAAATACAAAACATCTTACATCTCTTGCAAAAGCAAGCACTACATCAAAAACTATATAAACTCTTCTAAAAATGACACTTTAGCTTCCAAACTTTACACACAAACACCAAAC
>NW_019525485.1:3295796-3297776 GCF_002814215.2 Seriola lalandi dorsalis | reverse complement strand
TACATGTGTCTTCACATGTGCGTTCTGAGTTCATGTGATTGCTAACTGAGTGTGATGTTTCAGTGGCAGTGTTTAGCAGTTAACACACAGAGGTTTTCAGTTTTAAATGATGTGTCTAATGTAGAGAAGTGTTTGGTGTTTTGTAGAACAGTGTGTGTAGTGTTTTGCAAAGGGTGTGAGGTGAGAATGTGCGTAGAGTTGTGCAAGTCTGGGCTGACATTTTGCCCTTTGTGTATCGAGTTTCAAAATCTGTGTATTATTTTTTTATTTTTGTGTGTAAGCAATTGTAAAAAAACTGTAAGTACAACCAAAGCAACCATATCAATAGCTGGCCAAAGTTGAAGGATTTGAACTTCTACTGAGTAGAAATTGGCAACATTCACACTTGCGCACCAACAAATGGCGTTCACCGGGATAGCAAAAGTAAAAGTGTGTGTGTGGGTAAAGAGGGTAATAAACTTAAGAAAGTAAACAAGCGAGAGAGTTAGTCTCTTTGTTGAGGCCAGTTCATGCAGTCTAAAAGGTGCCAGATTAAATGAGAGGGTTTGGCATGTGCTGCAGGTATGTATGCTAGCATACTAGTATCAAGTTAACGGTGGCTAACCAACAGCATAAGCAAACATCACAACAACAAAGCTCAGTGGATACATTAACTAAATCAATACACACATGCACATTGACAAGCATTAACAATCCTGTGCTGTGCTGTGCTGTGCTGTGCTGTGCTGTGCTGTGCTAGGTTAGGCCCAGTCAACGTTACCCAGTCCTTGGAACAAAAGAGAAGTCCTTTCCAGTGTTGCTTGTAAGTCCAGTGAGTTTGTGTTGCTTCCTGCAGTACCGGAGGCTGATTTCAGTACTGCAGTTTAAGGACTGTATTTCTAGCACCCTAGATCGCAAAAACTGCAATACAGTGTTATTCCACCCAAATACTACATTTTGTCCAAGTACAAGTAGTTTTAAAGGATTATTCCAAGCAGGAGAAAATGATTGTATATTATGTAGTATTTTGTGAGGCAGGTGCATATGAACAGTGGATCCAAAGTGGTTGTGGTGTTTTTTCCAACACATGCAAGCCCACAGGGACATCGTATATTTTACCTGTGTGAGGATGGTAGAAATGATTAGTTTTCATGGTATTATTTCATTGTGCACAACTGCCACAGCGATAGTTACCCTTAGGAAGAGGGTGCAAACTTGTCTGTTATCTGACTAGATGTCTTCATATGATCGATATTGGCACGGACCATGTGGATTAACAAAGCATATGAATACATATGAACACGCAAAAAAAAAAGTGCCGGAAAAAACAAAATGAATTCTTGATTGTATGTGTCACCCAATATTCTACTCACTCAGCTGCAATCAGATCTTCTTTCAAGAAACATTGGCATATGATAAAGTCTGACCCCGGACTTTCCTCCATCTTTAAAGATCCAACCTCTATTTCTAAATAACAAAAGGGAAAAAATAAAGGATAATTTGGTTCATGCCAGTTTCGATTTTTAATCCTCCACATGGATCATAAACCCTTCAAATCGGTTGCACCCCTGTGAGGATGGTTTTCCACTCGCGGATATTGTTCTGTTCGCTGCTGTCACATTCACACATGTGTTTTATACATGGGGAAGTTGTGAGACTGACCTGAATGACATAACTATCCAATAACATAATGTAGAAACAGTGCTGTTTCACACATGTTGTAGCAAATATTGTGCTCTTACAGCTCTATCCTAATGGAATACAACCGTTGCAGAACATTCACATAATTGGCACCTATTTTTGGAAGCAAAAAAAAAAAGCCATTACTTTAAAAGAAAGATGAAGCCACCAATGATAGCATGTGTGAAAAGGGTTCTAATTTTCATGCTTATCATACTCCCACTCTCCACTTGCAGTGAGAGAAAAACATTCACCTGAGACAGTTAACTTACAGCTCAGCAGCAAGAAGCAAGAGCTGCTGAAAGACAAAGGTTCGGTCTG
>NW_019525485.1:3290558-3295776 GCF_002814215.2 Seriola lalandi dorsalis | reverse complement strand
TGTTCTGTTCGCTGCTGTCACATTCACACATGTGTTTTATACATGGGGAAGTTGTGAGACTGACCTGAATGACATAACTATCCAATAACATAATGTAGAAACAGTGCTGTTTCACACATGTTGTAGCAAATATTGTGCTCTTACAGCTCTATCCTAATGGAATACAACCGTTGCAGAACATTCACATAATTGGCACCTATTTTTGGAAGCAAAAAAAAAAAGCCATTACTTTAAAAGAAAGATGAAGCCACCAATGATAGCATGTGTGAAAAGGGTTCTAATTTTCATGCTTATCATACTCCCACTCTCCACTTGCAGTGAGAGAAAAACATTCACCTGAGACAGTTAACTTACAGCTCAGCAGCAAGAAGCAAGAGCTGCTGAAAGACAAAGGTTCGGTCTGAGCTTCACAGTGCTGTTTGTCTGGTTGAGGTCTCTCAATGTGAGACCTCATCTGTGTTGGCATCACAGGCGGCGCAGGACCAAGTTCTCTCTGCAAACGACGCAGAAACACACGAGCCCGCCATCATTGTTATTCCAGTCACAGCAACTGACAAACAGCCATCTCCAAAAAAGCCCCCGCCACATAATGAGATGTGAAATATAATAAGCAGAGTTGGCACGAGGCAATTTCAAAAATCCGTGGTCTGATGTTTTTTTTTTTTTCCTCTCTCTCTCTCTCTGTTTATCATCATGTTTTTGTTTTATCAATTTTCACCCTCTGTCTCAATGTCTCTCCCTCTTTCTCTCTGCCAAACATTGCTTCCATGAGATGGGCATCCCTCAGCTCTTCAGGGATTGAGAGATTAATGAGATGTTCTCGCCTCAGATTATTTCTCGCTCACCGGAAGAAAAGAATATGAGAATGCACAGGAGGCATTTTTTTTTTTTTTTTTTTTTGGTATATGCTGTTATGTACTGCCAAGATTCGAGTGAGCAGATATTTGAGATCAGAGTTGTTCACTTCTTGAGGAGTTTTCTTAAGAATAAAAAAGGAACAGAACCTATTCACACATATGTGCAGGCACACAAACTGTCTGTTCCCAGCAGTGGAAGTTTACTACTGTGTGTTTCTTCCACTCTCACAGGAGGGTGAAGGTCTGCTCAGTTGACTTCTCGAAATCAGTGAATATTGGGAAAAGAATTCAAGAACAAAGATCTAAGAACTCAATTGCATCCTTCTCCTGCATTGTGTAAATAAAAAGTAAATGCTCTATGATATCATGTAACACACGATAACATTAAGCCTATATTAGTATAATTGCCAACAACATTTTAATTAAGTAGCCTATTTACGAACTGCAAATGATTACCAGGCATAATTTAAGCAAAGCACCTAAGTTCTCTCTTGACACCGGGAACAGTAAAACAATCCAAAGGTCGGGTTTAAATCTTAAATCATCTCATTCACACAGTCGTCAACAGCAAATATTTGCTCAGCTGTCATGGAGATGGATCTGTTGATGTGTAAAATCATTAACTGTCAAATACATTAATACACCTCAAACATTTTTATACCTTCGTACAACTGGTCATAACCCCGACCTCAAGCCCATGACAAAACACAACAGACATATAAGGACACTCGCTGAAGGCTGGACCTTTTATGATTCATAATTCATTTCTAATTTAAAAACAAAACAAAACAAAAGTAAACACGTAAATACATTGTTTTGGTTCAAAACCAAAATGTAATACATGTTTTTGGTGTCAGAAACAAAAACAAGTCAAAATTAAAGTCATTTTGACAAACAAGTCAAAATTAAAGTCATTTTGACAAACAAGTCAAAATTAAAGCAAAGGAGGACTAAAAGTGTAATATAAAGCAAAGGATCTATACCAGGATTATGTTAGAAGATAGATGAATGGATGAGTACATACAGGAAATGCATACATGTGCTATATAAATAAAGATCTTTTTTTATTTTATTTTTTTGATCTTTTATTGCTTTAAAACTAAAAAAGGACGTTATTGCTCTGATGTGGCTTTGGACTGACAGGGTTTAGTGGGCGGGACAAAGCAGCAGCACGTTCAGTCGACCAATCACCAACCAGACAGAGATGTGAATGAGCTGTGAATGGGCGTACCTAATGACCAATCACTGATCCCCATTGTTTTTATTCTAAATTATTTATTCTTTACTATCTAAGTTTGATTTTTGTTTACAGTTTACAGAGTTAACAGTAATGAATTTATTCCACTGATCTATTCATGATACTTCAGTTACACAGTCTATGCAACAGCTGCATAAAGCAGTTTTTTTAGTGTTTAGATGAGGGGATGTATGAAAAAAAATCTAACTGTAAAGGTAGCAACAGTCAGTCCAGTTTAATTTAATTCAACATTTTTAGATTTAAAAAAATATCTTGCGTGTATGTGCAGCTTTACTGAAATAAGTTAGCAACACTGCTGCAGAGATTTTATTGAAAATCGTCCAGGGGATGACATGGGGCCCCTTTAGGGAGGTGTCCCACTGAGATGTCATTGCAAATTTCCCATTCGTCATTTAGGAGCTACATTTTGAGACACTGCTGTGGAGCCAAGTTTGTCAGCCCTCAGGGGCCCCCTAACAGCCTGGGGCCCCGAGCAGTTATCTGTCTCGCCTGTTCACAAGCTGCATCTCTGAGCTGAGATAGAGCTTAGTGAGAAATGGCTGAGCACACCTCTTGAACTCCTGCCATTTAACAAAAAACCATACATCATCAGCAAAATGTTTTACATTGTCTGCACCACAAGACCTTCCTGTACACGCCTGTGCGTTTTGGTGTTCCTACTGTCAAAAATGTGGAAACAGGAGTGAGTTAAAGAAAAGGGTTTTTCGAAAAATCCACCTCTTTATTTGTGTTGCAGTCTATGGAACAGTTGGATGGTACTCCCATCAATCAGAGGCTTGTATTTCAAATCCTGTAAGTCTCTGTGCTTTGGTAAACACATTGTATGAAAGAAAACAAATTTCCCTACGTTCTGGGAAAAAATGATGTGTGAAGAGTTAAATTTGTGGCCGTGAGGACGGGTTAAACAGAAGTTTTTAGACATCTCCACTCTAGCTATGATGTCACCCACTCTAGCCTTATGCAATACACACCCATTATAAACACAAGAACTGCCAGAAAAAGGCATAAAACTTAATCTGTGATTAATTGAAAACTGTACAAGATAACAAAAGTTTAGTTTAGATAGATAGTTTAATCGCTGAAAGTCTTGGGATCTGTTTAAACTTTAAATTAAGTCTCTAGATAATAGTATGCCAACATTATTGAAGTTCAAAGAGGGGAAAGGTTTCAAGGACATCCTCTCCATCCTCGCGTTAAATTGCGAGCAGAAATGTCCTAAACTGACTGGTTTCAAAGGCACAAAAAATGTAGGACTAGTAGCATGCCGAAAAATGTACGAAAAAAATAAATGGCTGCTGAGGATGCCATACTTTGCCTTTTTTTTTTTATGACACCCATGTTTGATTAAGATGGAGATCGTCTTAAATGGATACCAGTCCTCTGACCTTCCAAGCACAGGATGGATTATCCAACCAATATCTCACCTTCAACCTCTAATGATTGCGGGGCTCATCATGACTGCTGGCTCCCAGCTGCAAGGCTATTATCTTTCATAGAAACTGATGGCCCTTCACAGTGCTTGTGTGTGTGTGTGTGTGTGTGAGACAGAGAGAGAGGGAGAGGGAGAGAGAGAGGGAGAGCGAGAGAAGCAAATGTATGTGTAAGGGAGGTTGCGGGGGTGACAGAATCATGTTACCACCCTGCGATCGACCGCCACTGGGCTTGTCTTTCTGTGGTAGATGCAACATTAATCAAGCATCTCAGAGATTAGGATCTGGAAGGAAACGGCAAAGGATCGCACAGACAAGAGGAAGACTTGCCTGCCCCCCCCCAAAACAAAAAGAAAAAAAACATTCACCATCTCTCCTTTGCCCCGATTGAACTCATATAACGGTGTGGTGTCACCCACCTGTGATATAATGAATTCCATGCTGCTTGTATGGGTAGACCTTAAGTTATAGACACGGTACGCCAAAATGAAAAACGATTAAGAAAAAAAAGTGGACAAGTGAGGATATTTAATATGGATCTTAAAAATATGAAATTAAAACTTGAAAGTCAGAGAATTCATACCTGTTATTAACACATGGTCTGCATCTGGATACATTATGAGACTTTGTTCAGTGGGGCTTTGCAGGACCAGGGAACAAGTGAGAATATGGAATGACATTTCTATAATACGGAACAGAACTCTAAGAGTATAGAATAACAGTCTGAGTATATGGAATGAAAGACGAACTGTGTTTGAAATCACTCCCTCATTCCTATGTTTTCCACGTGTGTTTCCTGCAGTTGATGTGTCACATGGTACCACATGTTGCAACATGTGAAAACCATGAGTGCATGTGGAAAACATGTTACCACAGGTTATAACATGTGGAGCAAGTGGAAAATGTTTCCGCATATTGTAACGTTACAAATACTCACCAAAATGTTTAACTACTTCTTGCCTCGGGAATACAGACGAAAATGAGCCACTCTGGCATATTTTCAGAAATGTTATTAATATGCATTGTACCTGTCAAATTAAATAAATTAAATTAAAATGAATACTTTCAAGTACAGTAATGTGAGTTCTGACAAATATGCAAACAAACAAAAACAAACTATGTACATGGGTCTCACATGTAATCCCAAAGATTTCACCTGGGAATTTGGACTTCACACATTAAACCACGAAAATGTTCCAAACACACATTTCCCATGTGCCAGTACATGTGTTCCACACATTTCACATGTGATTTTAACATGTTTACACATGTTAAATATAATGTGTGAAAAAATCACATGTAATTGTGATCATATATCAAATCACATGTGTGACCACATGTACATGTGATTTTACACATGACAAATTCATGTGGTTTTTCTGTATTAACAGCATCAGATGAGATGTGATATGTGTAATTCTGTATACACACACACACACACACACTGCAGAACATCATATGTTTTGGTTTTGGGACATTTAAAATGAAACAGAGGTAACTGATTTGTTAAAACAGTAATGCCACAGCTATAATAATCATAATAAACTTTATTTTGAGAGCACTTTGCTGAGCTCAAAGTGCTTTACAATAAAAAATCAAATAGTACAGAAAAATTAGGGCAAATTGAAGGACAATGAAAATAGACAATACAAAAACAGAAGAGGATAAAACAT
>NW_019525485.1:3285209-3290538 GCF_002814215.2 Seriola lalandi dorsalis | reverse complement strand
TGTTTTCCTGTGTGTAAAATTGTGTGTATTGTATTGTATATTTAAAAGTCTGACAGGAGAGGATGTGAGAGCTCGTGAAGGATTGTAAAACCACAGAGAATCTGCAGTGTGAGCTGGTTCCAAACCATGAAGAGCTCTAAAAACAAGTAAAAGGAGCTTAAAATCTCTTCTAAAAGATACTGAGAGCCAGTGGAGTGAAGCTGAACCCAGAGTAATATGATCTCTCTTCCATATTTTAGTCTTTCTATTGATAGCTTGAGAAGACCAGTAAAAAGAATATTTGAAATAAAAGCATGAATACGTTTTTCAGCATCTTTATGGAATAGGAATGGAAGTATTTTGGCAACATTTCTTATACGTTAAAAGATAAAAGAAAGCTGACGGATTCCCTAAAGTACAGAGGCCCTGAGAGCTCAACGCACTGTAACTTAAGAAAACACATGCAAAAAAAAACATAAACACGCTGCAAATTCAGAAAACATCTTCATCACTTTAACAACACATGCACTGCAAAAAAAATCACAACACATACAAATAAACAAATGCGCTGAAAATTGAGTCCTACACACAATGGAAGTGTTTCCAGGACACAAGCGTAGTGGTGGCGGTGGAGGGGTGAGGCATGAAGGTGTAATCCTTAACCACAGCGGCCGGGGTTCGAGTCCAACCTGTGGCCCTGTGCGCCATATCATCCTCTCGCTCTTTATTAAGGCAAGAAAAAATTTAAAAAGAAAAAAAAGTGATGAACCCGTCTGGGACCCACTTGTTATCCAGTGCTTTTAACTCCAAAAGTCATAATTGGGCATTGAACAAGTCCCAGCGAGGTTCATCACTTTTTAGTGTCTCCTGGAAACACTTCTGTTGTGTTGTAGGACTGAGTTTACAGAGCGTTTGTTAATTTGCATGTGCTTTTGCAGTGTCAGGGCCACCGTACTAAAGGGTTCCAAGATGAATCTCAGACAGGTTGCCAGATAATTAACAGGACAAGACAAAAAAAAACAAAAAACAAAAAAACAACCTTCTGCAAATTTTTTACTTACTTTCTCAACTGAGCTGTATCGGCCTTCCACAGCCGGTATCAGTCGGAGACCGCACCTCGTTCCAGAGCAAACAGAAGCCTCGTTCCCTCCCTAAACATTTATTACACGCCGTCTGCTCATGACAAACCTCAACATGCAAGGCTGCAGAGGCTAATGGGATTGCACCATATGGGCCTACATATTGCATGCATTCATCATGCGTGAAGGTGTTTTTTTTTCCTCTCCTTTTTTTGTTTTGATTTTGATGAAATGCGTTGACATTTCCACTCAGCAAACATCTCCCCTAAGCTCCCTAACCCTTCCTCTCCAGCAGACAAACAGGGAAAGCGCAGAAAAGAGAAATGAAATAGATTTCTGTTTGTTTGTTGTGTCTCTCCAGCCCCGGAGGCTGGCTTGGGTTTGAAGGGAGGCCGTCTCAGACCTTTCTGGAGAAAAGCTAATGTCGGAGATAGTGTTATTGGGCCCCAAGGGCAACAAACAGACAACTGACAACTGAATCCAAGGCTTAAGTAAAACACTGAGGTCTAATAGTAGCTGTTTTACTGGTGTAAATATCGATCATTCCACTTGTCCGACACTCTCGGAGCTGGAAGAGCACCATGCTACGGGCTATGGTGGTTTGATGTGAGAAAAAGCAGTTCAAAGGTAAGATTGCACTGATTCTCTCAGAGTCCAGAGGGAGAGAGGGATATAGATAGAGGCAGATGGAAAGAGAGAGAGAGAGAAGCAACCCTGTTCTCTCTATGTCATTTTTCACTTTTCAACGTGAAGTGGGAGTTTGGGGAGAAATGGAGAGAGGAGAGAAGGAGGAGAGAGCGTCCCCCTCCCCCTCCATGCTCCCTTGTTCCTTTGAATGCAGCTCATGGGGGAGTCTTAATGGGTGTGAAATTTTGGGCCTGTTCCGAGCACAAATTCATTTTCAAAGAAAATGGACCTGATACGAAAAGGACCCAAAGTCAACAGGAACAGACACAAATAGATCACCCATAGACACAGTTGAAGGGTCCTCGCACAGGGTCTGAGACAGTTGACCTTGTCTTGGAAAAAAGATGCATTAAAAATTGCAAAATGTACAGAAACTCAACATGCTAAATATTTCAGAAGGTGCACTTTTATGTCCTCTTGGCTTTTATTTTATCTTTTTCTTTTATTTATTTTTATTAGGTTTTCTGTATGAAATGTGATCTATTTACAATGCATCTTCATCATCATCATCATCATCATAACTGTGTATAAAATCCAGCACCCTGCTTTGGTTCCCTCCCGTCTGTTTAATGTGGCCATGGCAAATTTGTGCCGGATTACGTTAGTTTAGCCTACATATTAACAATTAACAATAAAATTGCAATACGTTATTTCTTAACTAAACAAATATCAACACCAACAACCATACTATCAAAGACCATAACCAGGTCCTGTCACTTCGTTTTCCAAAAGTGACTGAGTGTGTGTAAAAGCGTAGAACTGAGATTGAGAAATGCTTTTTCTCTCCTCAAATAAAAAATTAATTCACAAATGTCTCACAAATTCACAAAAGTTAGAAGTGTTAGGAAGATATTAACAAATGATTTGCATTTATTTGTAAATTAATTACATGTATTCACAGATATGTTTTTATTCATAGAATTTGTTTGTGTAATTGCAAATCTGTTTTATATTTGCAAGATATTCATGTGAGTTTAATGTATTTTTTGTATTTGTGGAAGGTGTATATTTACAGATTACACATCTATTCACAGAAATAATATCGAGACAAATCTACCTCCATAATTGTGTTCTGAAAAATTCATAATGGAGACAACAATCCTGGAGTGTATAAAGAAAGCTCATGTCTTTGTGTGGGAGGTGTAGAATCACCAGCTGCAAATCTACCTCACTACCTACTTGAACTTAATTTGCTTGGGCAAGAGAAATCACATGTTCCTTTGCCTAGACACAGTTTGGAAACTGTGTGAGCTCTTTATATTAGACAGAAAATAGAACCGGTTGTTGACTGCAGCAACAGTTTGGCTGTGAGGAAGCGGATCCACCAGCCCGTCCTTGACCTCCAGAGATTCCTTCAAACCAAAGGAAAATATTAAGTAGTTTTCTCCTATGTGAAATATTTCTACTTCAGTCAGTCATGAAGAGAAAGGTACTGCACTGTTTGAACAGGACAGAACAAGTTTCCAGCAGTGGTGAAGCCACAAGAGAAGCAGTTGACATGACTGCACATCAGCGATTAAGCTCCCCGCATCATTGATCTGGTCTGAGCAGGCATGCAAAGCAAGAGGACATTCAAGTGGTGCATGACAGTAAAATAGCACTGAGCCACTTGATGACTGTTTCACCTCTGCTCTCAGTTCAGTGCAGTCAACATTGCAGCCAGTCACAGGTCACATGGAACAGGTGTGGAAAAACACTGTCGGTTTGAGCATATGGAAGGAAAAACGCCACATACACATGTAGCTCTGGTCATTTGGTCTGGGCTCTCTTTTTTTTTTAATTCTCCTTATGTTTAAATCCCTTATATATATTTTTCCTTTCATTAAGTGATTATGAACCGAAGAGAAGACAAGTGTAACAATAGTGAGATAGATTGGACAGAACAGATGATACAACAAACATGGAAGAGAAAAACAAAAAAATTTGAAGAGAAAAAAATGAATAATGATAATAGTTGCAGGGGTTATCTACAAGAAAAAATAAAATAATAAATAAAAACTTTAAAAATGTGTGTCCACAGATCCTGGGGAAGAGGATCCCCCCCCCTGTTGTTATTTGTGATAGAATCCACATGGGCAACAGCACCCAATCCCCATGCAGTACCTCGTACTTCTAGGGCAGCCCCAGTGAATACCCCAGACCAGAACTATTCATTTTAGACCTGATATAGTTTTTACAAGTGCTGGGTACTAAAGGTTTTAAGTGGAGCCACAACCACCAGGAAACACGGATTGCAATCAGTTGTTCTGTTGATTTCCTGGGAGTGTTGACTTCCAGGATTCTTGCCATGATCCTAAACATCAAAGGAATAAAGATTTTACAATATTTGACCAACACATGGAAACTCCTTTAAAACATAAATATTGCACATAAGAATACCATGAATGTTTCAAATAATAAATAGCCTTACTTCATGATGAACAATCAATTTTCATATCAGTTTTGAATATACCATAATCCCACCAAAGAAAAATAAAGGAAATGCTACTTACATTAAAGATAAAACAAAAGACACATGGCCAACACCGGGCAGAACTCAAAAGGTGAAGAGGGTTTTGGAGACAAAGAGGAGGAAGTCCTCGTCCTGGCCTCTAATAAGGTGGGAGGAGGGACTTTCACAGGTGTAGGAACTACCACTCAGTGCCTCCTTGTGGAAAGGAGGGAATAGGAATCAGCACTTTCCAGCATACAGCATGAAATGTAACTCAATGATGGATCATTTTCAGGACTGCAAGTCAATTCTGGCGACTCATTTAATTAGTTAAGGAGAAGTAAGTGACTGTGAGCTTCATAAGTATTAACAGGCTGCAAATCAAGCAGGTTATAACTAATGGACAAACAGGTAGATACAGGAGGATAAAGAGGCGTGTCGCACAGCAAAATTAAAGCAGGATTACTGTGGATCACTGTGTCACACACTTGTAAATGGATTTAATGAGCTGTCACAGTACACAGAGGTGGACACAAGCACATGAGATTGCAGTTTTAACTCATTTCGACTATGTTACCATAGTTACCAAGTGATTTCCATAAATATGTACAGTGGCTTAAGAAAGTATTCACACCAGTATTCATATGCAGCACAAAACAACAGTGCTGCAATAAAACTTAAACCTTGGTGAAGGTTATAATGTTGAGTTTTTGTTGGAAGTGTTCTAGACAGGTGCTGATCTGTGTTGATCATTTTGGAAGATGTGGCCTCATGCTGTTGAACTCTGTTGCATTATACAGAGAAGTGTCAGACACACTGTTAGTATAACATAATACTAGACTGCATTAGTGTAAGGTTCTTTTTTATACCAGCACTATATTACCACTGTTAAGATTGGCAAGGCACCAAGGGCAGTTCAAACAATTTATTAAAACTGCTAAAACACAGCATAAAAGATGAGATAAAAGATGTAAAAGGGGTTAAGACACAATTAAAACAACAGTTTAACATAGGAGTGCCGATAGGAGTTCCAATATTTCAAGGAAGCAGTCATTTAGTTCAGAGAGAGGGGTGATACTCGAATATCAGTGGTGAATGGGGGGGGGGGGGGGGGGGGTTGGGGGGGGTGTTGCTGGTGAGACAATGCAATATG
>NW_019525485.1:3280739-3285189 GCF_002814215.2 Seriola lalandi dorsalis | reverse complement strand
GGGCAGTTGTGGGCAGTTGTGGGAAGACAAAAAGTATCCTCAGTGGCACATATACAATAGTAAAGGCTCCCCCACACACAGAGTTGTTTGTCCTTTTATGTATCGTACAGTGACTGTTGAACCAAGCCTTTTCCACGTCCGGCTGACTCCTGATTCTTCCGTTGTCTCATCCAGACCTCGCTCCAGCAGCTCGCCAACTGTGTCCTTCCAGCAAACATCTCTCGTGGAGCTGCGTCCATGCTAAACTCCAAATGTGTGTGTGTGTGTGTGTGTGTGTGTGTGTGGGAATCATCTGACCTCATGCCCCGTCTCCTGCTGCCTCTGTCCTTTGTTCTGCTCCTCCTCACCTGTCCACAACCAATTAACAAGTCCTGAGTTCTGTCCACCAATCCTGGGCTGTGGGAGCATGGTGCTGACACTGACTTGAGCCACAGCTCAAAACAACCATTAAACCAATGTAAAATAAAACACAATATAAAACAGGTAAATAAAACCAATAAAACTAATGAAGACACACACATGCAGATATATAAAAGTCACACTAAAATAAGAAAAACATGCAATAATAGGATCAAGTGAATAAAACTGACATGAGTCAAAATGTGTGTCAGTGTTTTTAACAGATAATTTGTAAGTTATCGAATTAGGTTGAGATTAGAAAATGTCTCATTTCTCTTTGGAGTTGATTATCTAGTAGGATTGCAACATTTGATGTGTGAAAAACAGGACACTCTTGCTGGGACCTACCTCAGTTCTCTGCCTGACTTCACAGTGGGGTCGGGTCGTTTTTTATTTTTTGGGGCATTTTTTGCCTTTATTTGATCGGGCAGAAGAGACAAGTCTCTTGGGTCATCAAATTCATGAGTGTGCCCGACTCCACCTGCAGGTGGATCACTGACTTCCTGTCCGACAGGAAGCAGCACATGAAGCTGGGGAAGCATATCTCCGACCATCAGCACCAGATCCCTCCGAGGCTGCGTCCTTTCTCCTCTGCTCTTCTCCCTGTACACAAATACTTGCACCTCCAGTCATTGGTAAGTCAAGCTCCTGAAGTTTGCGGATGACACCACCCTCATTGGATTCATTTCTGATGGGGATGAGACTGCCTACAGGTGGGAGACTGACCATCTGGTGACCTGGTGCAGGCAGAACAACCTGGAGCTCAACAGTCGATAGACAGTGGAGATGATAGTGGACTTCAGAAAGAACCCAGCCCCACCCACCCCCATCACCCTGTGTGACTCCCCCGTGGACACCGTGGAGTAGTTTTTCTCTTTCCTGGGCACCATCATTACACAGGACCTCAAGTGGGCCCACTACGAAAGCCCAGCAGAGGATTTACTTCCTGCGGCAGTTGAAGAAATTCAACTTGCAGAGGACATTGATGGTGAACTTCTACTTCGCCATCATCAAGTCCATCCTCACCACCTCCATCACCACCTGGTACACTGCTGCCACTGCCAAGGACAAGAGCCGCCTGCAGCGTATCATTCACTCTGCTGAGAAGGTGATTGGCTGCAATCTGCCATCCCTGCAGGACCTGTGCTCCTCCAGGACCTTGAGGCGAGCAGCAAAGATTGTAGCCAACCCCCCACCCCCCCATCCCGGACACAAAATATTTGAGGCACTCCCCTCTAGCAGGAGGCTGTGGTCTGTCAGGACCAAAACCTCACGCCACAGGAACAGCTGCTTCCCTACTGCAGTTGGCCTCATCAACAAGTCCAAACACCCTGACTGTCACTGACACCCCTCCCCTCCCCCATGAACTATTGCACACCCCCCAAGTCATTTTGCAAAGTGTACATATTTGTATTGTTTATATTTATAATTTCTATTCATTCTTTTCTAGATATTTCTTCACATTTTATTGTAAATATTTATTTAAATTTTTCTATTTATATCTAACCTGCACTACTTGCTAGTTTTCATCTTTGCTCATATTTATTTTCTTCCTACTATATTTATTGTTATTACCAAAATACCCAGACAAATTCCTTGTATGTTGTAAAGCCTACTTGACATTAAACCAGATTCTGATTCTGATTCAGATTCATAGGTGGAAGTTGTAAATTGGGCACTGTTGAACCCGTTTCCCTATGTTTACAGACACAGGATTGGACTCAACCAAGAAGAAAACAGAAAAGCAGGAAACAAATTAGGTTTTATTTGAAACTATTCTAAATTTTCACAAAAACTGCAACAATTTGTGTCCCAGGAAAGAATATTCATTTTCCAGGGGAGACCGGGACAGGTGGCAACACTATTATCCAGTAAACTAGTGAGACTAAAATCTGGAAAATACAAACTGAATTTAAACACAATGTCCCAGAAAATATTCAAACACACATTTTTGCGTGTGCCTCTGATTGTAACATTTGCACACACCAAGAACGAATAAAGTGGCACCTGAACTGTTTTAATTTAATAAGATACAACAGCAATGCAACAAAATGGGTTGCTGCACCCTGGGTGTAATAGATAAAATGACATTATTTCCTCTGAGTTACCAGGCCAACAGTGTTAATGAGTTCACCAGGAGCACCCAAACGCAGCATGTTACCCACGCATTTGGAAAGTGGCAATATCAGGGTTCAAATTCTTGGCAGTGTTTCTGCATTCATTACCAAGGTCTTTGAGGTTCAATGAAAAGTTCTTATTAAAACACTGTAGGTCAATAGTTGACCATGCTTATTGGAAAAGCATTAGTAACCTTGTTCCATGCTGGGATAGTTTTTCTGAATATATTGTGAACATTTTGTACAGCGTGTGTTTAATAAAATCAGCATATACGGACTGTGTGTGAGAAATCACATTTACCAAGTGTCACGACCCGGCTCTAAGGCCGTGACATACAAGGAGGGAAACGCAGACCAAGATAAACGATCAAGATGAATTTATTTAACAAAAGACCAAAATCAACACCTAAACAACGCAAAATACGGTGGGATGTGAGCATCAGTAAATCTGTAGTGAATGTACGTGAGTGAGTGAGTGGAAGGCAATGTGTGTGTGCGAAAGTGTTGGATGTATAAAACAAAAGACAGCAACGCCGGGAAAAATGAATGGGGTGAGAGACATCTATAGACATCTATAGTAGTGGCGACATCGGGCCCAGGTGTCTTCAACTACCGCTTAGCACCTCCGCCCACGAATCACCTGCAGACTAATTAACAATCAAGATGAACACAACAACACAGCCTGACAGCTGACGACGGAACAGGGGTCCGTCACACCAAGAAACTAGGCAACAGCTGCGTAGATCTTCTATTGTTTTGATTTGACTGTTTCCTAGCTATGGAATAGACATTATCATCACACATCTTTCCCAAATATCTAGGCTAGTTAGAGCCTACTAAACCTAGTGGTGGGTTCAGGAGGCTGTTTCCACCCATTTATTTCATTGATCTAATGTTGGTGGAGGCCAGTAGGTGCAACTGTTATCAGACATTAACCTTGAAGTTTATCAGCTTTCTTTAAAAAAAAAAAAACTTTATTTATTTTAAAATGTCAGAGCCAATCAGAGGCAAAGTAGGGGTGGGCCTTTGTAGGATGCATGTGGGGAATAAAAATACCAGTACACATAGACAATGTCACCAGTGAATGATTATAGTCATAATCTGTAACTTTTCGACATTAAAATGTCTAAAAACAACTAGACTGTTCTATATGTTGTTGAGTTGTGTTCTTACATCATGACAAATGTTTCCATCAATTCTCTAACCAGAGAAAACTGTGATTTTAATCATGGTAACAGTACATGTCATTTGGTCTCCTGTCAATGACATCATATCCTCTATGATGATGTGTCAGTGTGTTTGTCTGACAGAAGCTCAACATTGACTTTTATCTACAGTCCCTGACAAAAGTCTTGTTGCTTGGGTACAAGTTGACCTTAAGTGCCCCTCAAATATATTTGTAATACATTTTTTTTTTACAAGAAATGGCTAATTTCAATCCCAACAGCTTTTGAAATAATGTTTTGGTGCCAAACAAAACTGCTGAAAAGCATTCTAACGTTCACAGCTTGGTAAAGCCCACTGAGTCAGTTTTTGCAAAGACAAAAGTCTTGTCGCCTTGTCATATGATGCACCCAATCCTAGATTACAGCCTCACCTGTGATCAATAATTGATCAATCAATTACTGGGTGTGTATAAAAAGAACCCCAGCTCACCAGACCTTCACATCAACTGAAACTTGACCTCTCACAATAAGCCTAAGATTCACCCTGAGACCAAAGCATTGATTATCAAGAGGCTGAAGACCAGATCCACTGCTGAGGTGGCTGACACCTTCAATGTGTCTCAATATCAAGTACAAAGAATAAGAAAAAGATCTGAAGAGACTGGAGATGTTTATGACAAGCCCAGGTCCGGCATACCCCGCAAGACAACTGCTCGGGAGGACCGTTTGTTGGGTTGAAAATCCAAGGCCAGCCCCTTTTCCACTGCA
>NW_019525485.1:3264701-3280689 GCF_002814215.2 Seriola lalandi dorsalis | reverse complement strand
ACACACACACACACACACACTGCAGAACATCATATGTTTTGGTTTTGGGACATTTAAAATGAAACAGAGGTAACTGATTTGTTAAAACAGTAATGCCACAGCTATAATAATCATAATAAACTTTATTTTGAGAGCACTTTGCTGAGCTCAAAGTGCTTTACAATAAAAAATCAAATAGTACAGAAAAATTAGGGCAAATTGAAGGACAATGAAAATAGACAATACAAAAACAGAAGAGGATAAAACATTTAAATGATAATAAAAACAGAAACCAGTTATAAAAGTAGAATACGAGAGAATTAATAAAAAGCCAAGTAAAATATATTGGTTTTCAGCTGTGATTTAAAAATGTTCACTGAGCATCTCTCATAGCTCTTGGCAGGATTTTCCATAGTTTGTGCTAAGTGTTTTCCTGTGTGTAAAATTGTGTGTATTGTATTGTATATTTAAAAGTCTGACAGGAGAGGATGTGAGAGCTCGTGAAGGATTGTAAAACCACAGAGAATCTGCAGCTGTCTCTTATACACATCTATCATTGAGCATGTCTGGGGTAGAATGAAAGAGGAAGCATGAAAGACGAAACCAAAGAATCTTGATGAACTCTGGGAGGCATGTAAGACTGCTTTCTTTGCTATTCCTGATGACTTCATCAATAAATTTTATGAATCATTGTTGAACCGCATGGATGCAGTCCTTCAAGCTCATGGAAGTCATACAAGATATTTCTGTGTTCATTAAATGATCAATCTTTCTTCAGTGAAGCAAATTTATTTTAGTATATTAAACATAATTTGGACAATGGATTAATTAAAAGTCAGGTTATAAGCTGTTGTTTCTGCAAAATGGATAAGTGACAAGACTTTTGTCAGGGACTGTAGTTTTAAGCCACATACATGTTTTACACCTTGGTGGTTTTCAGCTCTATATTTGAACCAGATGAAGGATTTTAGTCGTCGGACGTCTGGATCTGAACTTATCAGAGAAACAAGCTGAGGAAATGTTAGACAGCTCAGCTCCCAGCTGCTGGAGACGTCCTGTCCTGTGTCACTGAAGAGCGTCAGTGAATCTCTGCTTTGTAAAGGTGAAACTGCTTTCTGGGTGTTTGTACTGGTTTTAATCCCCTGGTGTGTTTGTTATGGAGAGGAGGACACCTCTGTGGATAATTCAGCTGCTGGTAAAAACCTGCTGAACGTCTGGTTCATAAGTTATCAGAGAAACAATCAAAACAAACCCTAACCCCATAAAGACGTAGACACATGAACTTTGATTGATTTCCCCAGTACTGCCACTGCAGTCCAGCTACACACAGCCCCAGCTGACCACAAGACTTTATCAAGGCCAAATGCCTCCAACTCCATGAGTGCAGAATGACCTTACTGCACCACAGTGGTTATTGGTGTGGATCAGAGTTAACTATCTGCACCAGTTCCCTCCCCTTACTCTATAACTTCTACCCTTTCTGTTAAATCACCTGCCACAGCAGTGATGTCATCACCATAGACTAATAATGTAATCTTCAATATAAATGAAATCCATTATTAGTTGTCTAATTTGTCACTGACCAACAAGATTGGACAAATCACTTTCATGATGCAAATTATATCAGCTAACCACAAATTATGGTCTGAATACAGTTGGAGGAATCATCATTCTGTTCTACACATGAGTGGAAGTTTGGCATAGGAAAGCAGTGAAGCCCTTCAGCCATTTTCCATCAAAAAAGTCTCCAAAAACATTAATTTTTTTTCAGTACAATTGACACAGGCAGAACCGGGTCGTATTTTCTGTTCTTACTGACAAAACAAATTTAATAATTGATGATTATAATTGAATAATAATTTATTGTTACAGAGAGGTGCCGCACATAATTTTCTTTTATGACCCTCAATGACAATAAAGATGTTTTTCATATCAAATAAATGTACTGTCTTTAATTTTCAAATGACCTGTTGGTGCACAGATTAAAAAGTAATGCAGCAGCCTCGTGTTGCATGTTCATGTGCAGCTGAGTGACTATAACTCATTGTGTCTATTTGGATTGTGGACAGTAAAGTTTGTTCTCAACAATTAAAAAGATGAGATTCATATAATAGACAGCAAGCTTGCTAAAGGTAGTAACAAACTAAAAAAAAAACAAAAAAACATAAAACAGCAGATTTTAATGTACAATAGTCTAGCTCGAAGGTCAAGGAAGGTGGTAGGAAGGCAGACTCAGCAGACTTTGTGGTTTCTCAGAGGTGAATATGTTATTTACAGTGTTCTCCATTTCACATGCAACTCAAGCTTAATGACCCAAAAATAAGCAAACAAAAAAGGCAAAGAAAATGGTTCACAGCCTCACCTTTCCCTTCCAGAGCAAACGTTTTAGTGCTTATATAGACAGATCAATTCACACCTAGCCTGATTCATCCTGAATCACAACACAGCAGGCAGTCCTACAGGAACGGTAACACCAAGAAATCAGCCAACATTCTAGGACTCCTTTGTTAGTACATTGACGTTCTTAATGGCTTTTCACAAGGTAAATAACCCAAACACAAAACTCTGGGATGCAAAAACTAACAGAATAAACCATGTGGTAGAAAAGAAAACCCTCTTCTTGGTTTCTCCCAGTGATGTCACTATGACATCACCAAGACTATAAAAACCAGGAAATGCTGAGCGGCCTCCTCCCAAACACTAGTCCTGCATGGTGCGTCAGAACAAAGGCACAAAACCAAAACACAGCAGAGAATGTATTATTATGTATTTTTTAAAGAAATTGCTGTCTTTTAACAATATATTTTAACAAACAATATGCTGAAAATATTTTACTGTGCTTTCATTGAAAATGTTGTAACCTTTTGTATCATCTGCTGGTTTGGTAACGCTACTGAAGCACAGAAAAAATTGGCCAGAAAAACTCTATTAATGGCAGGTAAACTGCTCGGGAACACGCTGCATTGAACACATTTACAGGGAGAGAACTCTGAGAAAGGCAAACAGCATTGTGGGTGACCAGCAGCACCCCCTTGCTCCATCTTTCGAACTGTTGCCATCCGGGCGACGCTACCGTCCGCCGCCATTCGCCAAAAATAGGTCAAAGTTTTCATTTGTACCACAAGCAGTTAAGCTCTTGAACAAATAATGCACTTTTCTGTTTGGTCACCTTAGCTCTTCACTGTGCACCTAACTGTCCGGCTGGTCTGGGCAGCAGGTGCGACCATCTTAGCCATTATGTTTTTAATAATGCTGCAAGGCATGAAGTGGAAGTGTTTCATGTTGTATGTCCCAAGCTGTCTTTATCGTATGTTGTCATATGTTTTTAAATGCCTGTGATAATGCTGCAAACCAATTTCCCCACGGGGACAAATAAAATATTATTATTACTACTACTACTACTACTACTACAATGTTCAAACCTGTAACATAATAAAAGTACCTGAAAGTAAGTTATGACTGCATGTTTACTTCAATCTACTCCTGTGCTTTGGTGTGAACTGTAACATATTGCTAACACAAACAAACCCAGGACAGTAAGTGATGCAACGTTACAAAAGCAACGGTAAATCATAGTAAACTGAACACAGTCTGCTTGAGTAGACATGAAAACTAGGAGGTTGTTTTCCTCTCTAAAAATGATTGTCAGACCTGTCGGTTCAAAGTCAAAGTTTGACTGTTGGTCAAAGGTGTAACATTATTTCTGTTAGTCTCAGAAAACTATATTGACATGGAAGTTAGCTGATATAAGCAAGTAAACCATGTAAGCAAGTAATACTTTATGCATAGAACACCTTTTCGAAAGCTGGGTTACAAGGTGCAGTACAGTAAAAACATATAAGAAATCCATAAAACACGACATAATATAAAAACAATAAAAGCTAAATCACACATTACATGAAGTGCATCATTTCACAACGTCACCCAACGCCGTCTTTTGTTATTGTTTTTATTGAGAGACGCCTACAGAGGGGTCATGATCTTTTCCTAAACATACAAAGTAGTTTTTGTGCCTAAACCTAATCAAAGTTTGACCGTTTTCAATGGTAACAGCATGTTTATCATTGTTAGCATGATGACAAAGCTCCAGGAACATCCGCTGCTGATGAAGGTCTGGTACGCTTGGTGTTAGTGTGCTTGTATGGGTTGTTTCGGAGGGTATGGACAAACAACCTATACGGTCACTTAGGTTAATTCCAAGCATCAACCTCTGTGGCTGAAAAATTAAGCATCAACACTGAAGTTTTAAAACCTGCAGTTCCTCTAATGACCACTAGAGTCTGTCTCCAACAGTGAGTCAGTCCCCATAGACTCCCATGTTAAAATGTCCAACTTTACAGCAGAAATCAACATGTTTACAGCCTGGTACAAAAACAGTTCTGGTCTCTAGAGCTAATATCCTCCTTCATGACAACTGTGAAGATAATATGTTTATTTTTATTGTAACTTAAAGTTATGTATATTTGAGGGCGTGGCCTTTTTCAATGACAGGCGGGTGAGCGTAACTGGGAGTTCAGGTGGAGTCAGACACTGCCAAGATTGTGACAGTGAAGCAGCTCACTCTGAGCTTCAGAAACTTGTGGGTAACGTCACTGAAGCTACGTCCATCTTTATTTACAGTCTATGGTTGGGACTTATTGCTTATGTGTGAATATCAGCTCTTCTACAGCCTTATGTAATGTAGTCACCCATGAGATGAATTCACAGAGATGTTACATGTATCTTTGTAGAAGTATAACTCCTGCATTAAATCTTATTAAGAGAGCAGCAGTTAAAACACCACTGCCTTCCTCTCTTTGTAGGGATTTTTCATCCCCACAAACAAATCATCACGTGTTAAAGTGCATGGAGATGGTCTAGCATCCACGGTCCAGGCAGTGAAGGGGTGGAGGTGGGTGACAAAATGTTTGCAGTGTTGAAATGACACCAGAGAGAGAGATACTTTTAAAGTTTGACTTAGCTTACAAGTGATTGGCTAAAGGCCAGCATGTCAGGATGTGATTGGATGAGGATGAGAATGAGCTGGTGGAGCTTAGAGAGAGCGGGAAACGGTGCTTGTGACGTAGGCATGAGCAAAAAGATCCAAGCTAAGCCTCATTTGTTCACAGTCTGGCAGCCGCATCTTTCACCAACTGGAGCAGATGAGTGGTTTAGGATTGTGTACAGCGGGTTGCAGGAGTCAAGACGGGAGGAAACAATGACATGCATGATTTTTTCTCAATCTTAAAAGAATTGTAAAGATCTAATTTTTTCAATGTTTCTCACCTGGAGGAAACAGAATTGAACCGATTTTTTCCCGCAACATTCAGAATTCATATGTCGGTCAAGGAAAACGTCCATGTTTGTTTGACATCTACTGCTTGAGGACCAATACACTGTTTTCCTTTTACCGATGTGCTCTTGGGGTCCATGATGAGCACTTCTGTTTTCTCATGATTAAACTTGAGGAAGTTACTGTACATTGCTTCTCATGCCCATCCTCTGACGAGAGGGATGATGCAGAGGTAAGTGACCATCGACTGCTTCACTCTCCATCTACGCCTCTCTCTCTCACTCTCGCTTCCTGTGTGTGATACTGTCACTCTCCTCAGCTGAACTTTTCCAACCTCACTCCATCCTTTTCTCTCCCTCTCATCCTTTCGCCTTCCCTCCTGCTAGGATGTGGTTACCATGGCAACGTGGGCCTATACTCTGCTGGAGTGGTACTCAGGCTAAATGGCTGGAATTGGAAGTAAAATGCGAGCGTGAACCTGTGTGTGTGTGTGTGTGTGTGTGTGTGTGTGTGTGTGTGTGAGTGTGTGTGTGAACATGCATGCTAGTATTACTTCAGGGGATCTGCTGCTGTATAAAAGAGTTTGCATTATACTGTGAAGAATAGAGGAAGCAGAGAGAGGAGTTCTGGACTGTTCTACATCATAAAGCCCTGCTCACTTCTTTTCCTCTTCTTCTCTTTACCTTTTTTGACCCTCTTCCTCCCTCCCTCCCTCCCTCCCTCCCTCCTTCAGCTCCTGTTTCATTGCATGTGGCATGCTAACATTAGCATCATTTCTGCATATGCGCTGACGTGTCCCCTCACCATGCTGAGAGGTAACTATAGTGATGGTTTTTTCTCCTTTAGTGACATGATGATGACGATAAATCCAGGAAGTTTATATCCCGCCCTCATACTTTAACAACAGAGAAACAACACTGTGCCACAGGCAGATGTTATCTTACCTTCATTGGCAAATTAAAGCAGCATGTCAAGCATGTCGATATGACTGACTCACTAACGAGGATACATGACAGATGATAGCAATATTATTGATGGAAGCTAAGGATAATTAATGTCTTCAACCACGTGGTGCTACTTTCCCTTCGCTCCTCATGGTGTATCATCTTGAAATTAATCTCAACTTGAGCCCAAAACCACCATTTACCCGGGTCCTCAAGCCCAATTTACAAAAACCAGGCCGGAATGAGAACTCGAAAATCCAAGCGCGGAATAAGAGACACAGGGAACTTCACAAATCCAAACTGAAACAGAGTAAAACAGACAAACTGACAAAGACAGACTTAAATACACAAGGGAGGCAAGGGTGATTGAATGGACTGCATTTATACAGCGCTTTTCAAAGACCACTTAAAGTGCTATGCACTACTAGTTACATTCAAACACACTCACTACGACAAAGACAGACAGTAAAACTAACATGAGACATACAAGGGAAGTGATTTCAAAATAAAACAGGGAATTAATCAAAAGCCCAAACATAAAGTGTCAAACAAAGTAGAGAAATAGTTCTGTCAGGGGCAAACCATGACGTTATTTGAATTCATCGTAAGGTTTTAAAGAACAAAGGTAGTCATTTGCTCTAGTATTTGGGCTGACTGCACTGCTGGCTGAGATATGACATGGCAGTTTGTCATATACTGTACAATATTTTTCATGATAGAAGTTAAAAGTAATTCAACCGCTAAAATTCAAAGCACAAGTGTGCAACATGTTGTTCCTCTTAACCTGACAGGTCTGACAACAGCTGAATATGATACACCAGGACGGACAGTCGCTGGCGATAAGGTCTCGACAGCCGCATGAAACACCAGCCTCTTCACCCTGCAGTCGCTCCACTGCTTAAGAGTGGGATAATTCAACTTCACCAACTGCTGGGAGTTACTGTCATTGTTTAAAATTAGCTGCCGTATCCTGCGGTAGTCCTTCAGGATCAGGGACCACCTTATGAGAGAGGCTGTCTCGCCTACCTTCATAGGAATCCTATGAAGACTACATGGTCTTCTCAGACAGTTCAGCCCAGGACTGAGGTCAGAACTCACAGAGGACCGGAGGACACTGGCGTCAACTGGGACATATGGAAGGTAGTTTGTGTTTTCATGGACTCAGTGTTTCTCAAACTTTTTCAGACCGAGGACCGATTAACCACTAAACTAAGACTCACAGACCACCTGAGTGAGTTGGCAGTGTCACAAAACGCTCTGATACAGTGAAGTCCAACTACACTGTAAAACAGCCGATTCAAATTATAATGTTTGAATTTATATGAGTTGATTTAATATTAAAACAACACATATACACTGCTACCAGGCTTTGTGGTCACTCAGACCGTTTGAGAAACACTAAATTTAAAACATGATATTGTAACAAATTTACTGGCAGATCACAAGGGGGGCTTGTGGACCACTCTTTGTCAACCAGGCAAAGTGTTAATGATCCTTTCCACAACAAATGGCCCAATATAGTGTGTGTGGTGCCTATTTCCTTGACTTGGTTCTTAGAGTGTTTGTAGAGGATAACCAAACTTTATGAGATGGATGGTAATCAGGTCTGGTGATCAGAGGCGGAGCCAGCCGGTTGTTTTCAGTGGAACAAAGGGCGGAACAGCAGTCTCTCCACAGTCTGTGGTAGCAATGAAGGTGATGGTGGACAGAGAGGACTGTGGGAAGGAAACAGAGGAAGTTGGTGGCCTAAAGAGTGAGATGTGAGTTGTAAAATTTCAAGAGAATAAACCACAATTTTTAGGAATATTACAATCAGCCAATCTAACAGGTGAGAAGGACAGTCAGTGGCAGCTGCTATTTGTCTGTCTCACAATAGAATAGACTCTAAACAGTCTTTTCAACAACCTGATGCTGATGGTGCTGATGCTGATGATGATGATGAGCCAAAAGATGAAGGGTCTCCTTATTTGTGAAACCTCTGTTAAAGTAGAACTTCACAGGACGCTCCACGTTCCTCATTTTAAAGCTTCTGACAAAAGGCCCTCCACAGCTGAGAGATGATCTGTGGACTTCGATCAGACACTATGTCCAGCGGGATGCTGCATGCAGGTGGAGGAGGATGTGGTTCACAGCGGTCTCACGGGTGGAGGGCAACTACAGTTAGCATGACTGTGTTGCCCTGGGAGAGAGGCAGACCAGAACAACAGGGGTCCAGGGACGACTTGAAACCGGCAATGGTTGCAGATAACCAGAACAGATCCAAACCTGGACTGACGAACATATACAATTTATCATCATCAAGCAAATAAATAAAGGAAATCTCAGTTAAATTACACTACATAAAAATGATTATGCTGCATATAGATTATAGATTTGTATTATAACAATCTAAACGCATGGTGTCAAGTGCATTTACAGATGAACATGTTTCTGTCCTTTTGTCATCTTTGTCAAGTGTTCATTAATTCTCTCCATCTTTGTTGCTGAGCAGCCATGATTTATCTTAGATCACCTGTCAATCAAATGTCATCAGCAGCACTGTGATGTGCTTTAGGTGAACTTTCAGTTTGTGTTGGTAACTGCGTGTGACTTTTCTCTTCAACCATCATCACTGTAGCTGCCAAAGCTACATTACTGCCTGAAACCTGTGTTGTATATAGAAAGCGTGATGTCAGGGAAAACTTACAACAAATCAGAACATAATGCGAAGGCCATGCAGTAGAAATTGGTAACAGACAAGAAAATGTTCTTCAGGCATTTCTAAGCAGAGCAAGGAGAAACATATTTTCATGGTTTATTTAGTTGGGCTTCTAATATATACTGATGGCTTGGATTTGCAGACAGGCTTCAGGGTTGGGTGCAGGTAAGGGTGGGGACCAGGACTTGCTGATCTCTGGCATCAAAGATTGCGGCCGTGGTCAAAAAGACTTTTTTGCTTACGAAGGTTCCAAACTGTGTCTAAGCAGCAGCCATGATAAGACCTGGGGAGGAGCTTCAGTGCTTTCTGTCTTATCTGTTTTAGCACAGGAAACACTGGACCTTCCTTTACAAAATGAAAGGAGAAATGCCGTCCCACAATTCCCTGCTGTAGCAACATTTAAAACGACGCACAATTGTAGTTTCACCTCGACAGAGCAACATAAACATCAGAGCAGCTGTTTTATGTTTGTGACTCGATCCCGAACTGATGGAAATCCTTGTCTGATCGACTGAAGCCCAAATCCATAGATATAGATTTATTCTCTTTAAATCGAGTGAGGAGTCATGAAGAATAAGCAGATTGAATTTATAGTTAACAATATCATCAGAACAAATTACTATAGTCTATAAATACATGTCATTTCACTAAATCCCCCATTGTGTACAGCACTAAAATTCATTTTCTCTAGTTAAAAAAGCATCTGACAAGAAACTATAAACTGAAGTCTGAATATAATTTCATCTGATCTCTTGCTCAGTTGCTTATTTCTATTTAATTATTCTTTTACCGGCTCAGCTTTCTGTATTTGTGTATTCTTACATGTTATTTAGTGGTTAGGAAAGGATGATAAATCTTCCATGTGTTATAAATAAAGTTAGTTAAAAAGAAAAAAAGCTTTGTGTAAGTACAGTCAGATTCTCTCATGTTCTGTCATGTCATTTCACTAAATCCCCTCCCATTGAGTAAAGCATTAAAAATGAAAATTTCTCTACTTAACAATTGTATTGAAATGTCACAGCACCTTTGTCGGGAAACTATTCTGTCTGAATATAATTTATTCTGATCTCTTGCTCAGTTCCTTATTTCTATTTAATTATTATTTTAATGGCTCAACTTTCTCTATTTGCATATTTTTACATGTTATCTTCAACATTTCAATCCTGTTTCTTCAGTTTTTGTGGTAAGGAAAGGAGGATTTATGTGTTATAAAAAAAGTTAGGAAAAGACAAGCTTGGTGCGGTGAAAATCCGAAATTTTTTTTCTTTCTTTAACTAAGTCCTTATGAATTCTCCTTCACCTCTTACCTTGAGCACGATGGGAAATGTCATGAAGTCAAGTAGAAATGATTAGAAAGGAGAATGTTTTGACTTTTCCACCACAGCCTGGTTCTGGAGACGTGGGATGGCGTCTCTCTGGCAGGGAAGGAGCCAGAGTTGGTGTGGGAAGTGGAGAGTCATGGAAACGGTACCAGTCAAAATTATGGACACACCTTCAAATTCTATCGATTTTCTTTATTGCTATTATCATTGTTGTCAGCATCGGCACTATGAACTAACAGATATGGAATAATCTAATAAATAAAAAAAAGAAAAATGTTTGAGATGTTAGATCATTCAAAGTAGCCTCCTTTTGCTTTGATGACAGCTTTGCACACTCTTGGCAAGGTGGGATGGTTTTCCAACAGTTTTGAAGGTGTTCATATATATTTCCAGCACCTGTTGGCTGCTTTTCTTTCACTCTGCGGTTCAAACTCATCCCAGACCATCTCATTTGGTTTTAGGTCGGGTGATTGTGGAGGCCAGGTCACACTGTCATGCTGATAAGCAGTGGACAGTAATGAAGTACATTTACTTGAGTACTGTATTTAAGTATACTTTTACAGTATCTGTACTTTACTTTAATAGAAATTTTCTTAGAAACTTCTGATTCTGACTCCACTACACTTTAAGACCAGTATTGTTCTTATATATTCCTATGAAGTACTCTTACTTTGAAGCAGAGCTTTTAGTCAGTGAGTGAATTTTATTTTATTTTGAAAATGTGACAGACCACACACAGTGTTCATCACAGGGGAAAAACCAATCACAGTCAACTCCTCCACTGTCAGTCATGTTTGAACCTGTCAGGGTCTTAACCATGGAGACGTTAGATAAAGATGAGGCAGAAGATTATTCAAGTCCATGTTTGAAAATTTTGAATTTAGAGAGATTCCTTTTGTTCTAAATGTTTACAGTGTTTAACACAAAATTTGCTGTCCAACTTTAGAAAGCGTGTTGAGGTATTAAATGTTTGTTTAGTTCCAGATAAACAGCTTGTATTTTGTAGTTAGTTTTTCTTTTGTTTTTTTATTCATTTATGTTCTTATGTCCATGTCTACAGTCTTTGTATCATATTCTACAAGCTTTTTATTCTACAGGTTCAACAGTCAGTCAGTCAGTCAGTCAGTCAGTCAGTAGGTTGTTTCAGAGTCATTAGGTTCTGTAAATGTGGAACAATAGAACAATGTTTTGGCATAAAGATGTTTTTGAATACTTAACTCAAGTAAAAACTGAACTGAACAACTCTCACTTGTATTGTAGTCTTGTCTGACCAGGAGGATCTATACTCTGACTCCAGTAATGGAGCTGCGGACTTTGTCCGCCTCGGTTGATAACCTACCTAAAACTTCAAGCATAATGTTATGATTGACAGTTGATATTGACTTGTGATTAGGTCAATACCAACATCCATATTTAGGACATTTTGGCTCAGTTTGTGTGTGAGGAGACAGATCGTCCACATGTAAAGACACTGGTGTTGGAGTGAACAGGAGGGTCGTCTCTGTGCAACTGCAAGTTACTAAGAGCGAGGCTGCAGCCTTCTTGGAGTCTGTCGGTGGGGTCCTGGAGAGAATACCACCCTGCCTGTAAGGTCTTTAACTCCCACCTTCAGAGGAACTTCCCATGCATCCCAGGGGAGGACAGAGCCATCCTCGCTTAACCTGCTGCCACCATGACCCAGCGGCCTGGATGGATGGATGGATGGATGGATGGATGGATGGATGGATGGATGGATGGCTGATTGGTTTCAGGGCAGCATCAGTCATGGTGGGTCAATCATGACAAACTTATGCAACCAAACATTCTTTAAACCTATAGCAAGAAAAGGTTATCAAAGTTACCGAAGATATTAAAGCTACTGAGAAATCTAGAATTATTTTATCTGATGGAATAATGAAGCTCTAAACGCAAGTGGGGTTTTGGGTTATAATTTGTTCCTCTATATAGATTCAGCTGCAATAAAATGGTAAAGAATATATGTGATACAACTCCTCCAAAAAATGGCATCTCTATACAGCCAAACGAGCAAATGAGTTTCTAGCAAATGCAATTGAGACCAGACTACATTTTCCATAACAGTTTTTCACAACTGCTAAAACACATTTCTTGAAACCCTCCATGCTTTTTTCAAAACTGTAAAAACAAAAACCCAGTTGTCAAACTACATTCACCAAACCTCTGCTCAAAATCAAACACTGTTTTCAGATCATACACAAAGTCATTTAAACTAAAAACACCACTGATCATTGTTTTTTGAAAGAAATATTCACAACAATGCAGTATTGACTGTCTGGATTCAGCACTTACAAACAGTAACTAGCTAAAAGGAAGAAGACAAATGAAAAGCGCCAAAAGGGAACACACAGTTACAAAAGTATGCATTCAATAGAAGTGGATGATGATGATGGACTTTTTTCGGGGTATGCCTTTATTCGGCAGGACAGTGAAGAGACAGAGAGAAGGGGAATGACGTGCAGCAGAGAGTCCGTCCAGCCGGGAGTCAGACCGGGGACTCGGTATACCCCCCAACCCCCCAACCACCCATGTACAGCATGTACAGCTAACTTTCAATGACAAAAAAAATACATATTTTGTCCTTCTTTGAATGTCCCGATTGTGGCGCTACAGAGGGTTGTACTCTGTCCGGCTTCCCTCACTCTCATTCCATGTACATGGTCTATTACAGCTGTTCATATTTCATCTGAAATGACTGTTGTTGGTCTTCGTCCTCCTCTTCCTCCTTTTACCTCTCACTGTTATGCATCACAAGACCATCTCAGTGCACGGTGTGTTTTAGTGAGTAAGGATGTGTTTAGAGTTTTGCAGGAAAGTGAAATGAGATCTGTAACTTGTGTGTAGCTGAAAATTGTTTACAGTTTAGCCAAGAGTGAATGATTCAATAAATGTGTTCAGACCTCTGAGGATTTCATTCAGAGAATGGAATTTAGTTTGTTAACAGTTTCAGAAAAACTGTAAGAATACTGAGACAGTAAGATTGTCATAATCAAGCAATAGCCACACCAATCAAATCAATACCAATAGGTGCAATGAAGTTATTTATTAAAAGAGTGTATTATATCATTTCTTAATTAAACAGTAAGTTTACAGTTTTCTATGTATGTCTTAAACAATGCGACATGTGACTTCAGTTGGAACCATGATCGGAAGCGATCTCTTCATGGCTGTTATTGCTTACATTAAACAAAGTCTATTTTCTGTGATTTGGGTACCAGACTTAAAAGTCAACCTATTCTTTAAGAACAGGATACACTAATTAAAGTAAACGAGACCTGAGCTCCCATTCGCATTTGTAATTTATGGCAGCATTTGTAATGCTGCCATAAATTACAGCCTTTCAAAAAGTAATCTGTAATCTGTGTGCAGCTCTGTGCTGATCAGTGTGGTCGGCTCTGTCTGTTGTGTTTTGTTGTTTGTATCGTTTTGTACATTGTACATCACTTATATCTTACAGGCCCTCCAACAAACAACTCCTTCCCTCCCTCCCAACCCCTCGCCCAACTGATAGCAATCAGCTTTTATGACAATAATGATGGTTTACAAAATGATCATTAATAAATTACTTAAAAACATAAACATATATCAAAATAAATATTTTCTAAAAAGGCGACACAGTCTCATTTGTGAAATGCAAAATGTAACAAATTAAATATTCAGGTAATCAGGTTTTTTATGCCAAAAATTTGAGAAATTATTATTTTTTGTTTAATCATGTATGTAAGCCTTTCAATCGCTATGCAAGAAGAAAATTCATTCATCCAGAGACGCCAAGATCATCCACAAACACTTTTCCAATGAATCTCAATAAGACATTTGGCTTGTAACAGGCAGAGATTAACCCATTTACTCTCATGACTTCTTAGGGACAATGCTTTTGGAAAAAGACCATGAAAACAAATCTCCGGGCGTATGTCTTTTTGTGGATTATGTCGGAAACTGTGTTAATTATTTCTTCCCTGAAAACCCTGTATATATTTGCACCTCCACTTTCTCTGTTCTACATTTTATACAGCTGTCTGGGATATCAGGATTGTTAGTTATTGAGTTTTTCTGGAGTTACGTACGTCCTCATAAGCCAGTTATATTGGATCAATTTATATCTACTATGAATAGATGACTTTTGTGCTGGAGGACAAGCCTTTTCCCGTTCTTGTTCTGTAATATCTGTCTGAAGATCCTCTATCCATGCCATTCTTTTATAATTTGAGGATTCTGTAGACACATTTACTAATTTCCTATAAATGATTGAGATGCTTCCTTTAGCACAGGGGTCTGATGTTGCCAGTTCCTCAATAATACTTAAAGCTGGACACTGATATGACAGAGTCCTAGAGCGAATGAAACTTCTCATCTGGGAATATTTGAACAAATGAGCTTGTGGGACCCTGGATTTTTCTCTAAGCTTTCCAAAGGCTTATATATGCAAAGGTGTGAGATGTTATGCAAACCCTTCTGGGCCCCCAGTCTGAATCCAGAGTCTGCTTTTCCTGGTGTAAACACTGGATTACCCCAGATGGGAGAAAATCGTGAACAACGCATACTGTATACCAGGATGATAGGTCTGGACACATGTGCAGGTTATCTTGTATTGATCATGTATGTGTTTTGTGTGCCTCTGCGTAAACTGTATAGTGGTACCAGTTCATACAGCGTTGGTTACTAGTTCGCAAAGATGTTGTGACAGAAGAACAGACATCTCCTACCTACTTTGTCTCACCACCGCATTCTGCCAATCCAAGCAACAGTTATTCCGTGGTATGAATTTTGAAAAAAAAATGTTATCATTAAGTGGATTCTGGATTTTTATAATTTCTGGTACAAGGCAGCAACAGTGTGTGTGGGTGTGTGTGTTTCTGTTCTGTGTTTCTCCAGTAGGTGGGAGTAGCACTCTGTGTGTGCGTGTGCTGGCTCCAGCCTCACTCATGCAAACACACAGTTCAGTATTCAGGCTGAATGACCCTCCGACCGTCCAGCGGCTGAGATGTGCACAGACACTGGCTCTCACCTTATTATCCCCTCACACACCAACATCCCTCATTTCAGATCTGACTCACCAAACAGCAACATGCAACATTTTAAGGGAGTGCTCCACCAATATTTCTTGTTTATTATCATTTTCAGAGGCGATATCCACCGTGTGCCGCTCTGCTCGTCGGCCCATAGCATAGGTCTCCATGGTAATAATCACAGTATGTGTGCTTGTTGGTGTTGCCGGTAAACATAACTCTCCATGGGAGGCGGACTGTTTCAGCCTAATGAACAGGACGTACTGGCTGTCAGGCTCCATCCAGTTCTATCCACTAACAGTAACATTTAGGGGAAGTGTATAGCTCTGTGCACTGGGAGGCTTCAAATAATGTACATTACACATATAATATACACACATCTCCCAAAGAAACCTAGTGTTTGTGCGAGAGAACAGCTCTACCTCATTGGAAACACTGTAATCTACTGCATGCACACCGCCAGTGTGTGCTCTGTTTGCTCTATGTGCACAAATGGCTGTGTGAATGACTGCCTCCTGGACTCAAGCCAGCGCGGCTATTAAACGCAAAAACCAGTTAATTTCTTTGTTTGACCAAATCCTAGATTTACGGCCCTCTCACTGTTCCTCTCCTCTTTCCCCCCTTTTTTCTGCAGAATAATCCCACATCCTTTGAGCGACAGTCGCAATTTCCTATTAAATCTCTGGATCCTCTCAGCTGTCATTAAAAAAAAAACTTAACATCCTTTGGAGAGACAGAGGGGAGGGAGG
>NW_019525485.1:3259959-3264681 GCF_002814215.2 Seriola lalandi dorsalis | reverse complement strand
GGGAGGGAGTAGTGGGACAAAAGGGACAAACATGAAAGAGAAAGCAGTGGTACAGATTTGCCTTTGATTCTCACCAATAAGCAGCTGATGTAATAAGATATAAAACCGTGCTGCTAATGAGGCTAGGAAACAAAGGCTCCAAGATAGAAGGGGATGTGGGAAAATGAGCGCTACGTCTCAGGGTTCCTGCATGACTAATATTATTTCAAATTTCTAATGTCATCTGGAAAATTATTAGTCTGTACCTGTGTTTCAAGCTGATTCTTATCTTCCTTTCAGCTCTCTCTCTCGTCATATTTCACACTTTTTTCCCCTATATTTCCACTCCTGGTTCTGTCTCTTCCCACCACCAGTCTGAATATATATCTTATTAGATGATGAAGGGTTAGATATTAGTCCCGTATAGAATTTATGCTGTGCTGGTGCCTAAAGCCTATAGCAGCCCCGGGTAAATGTGCTGCAGACTTCCAGTGTAGTGATCGAGGTAGAACACAGACGAGGAGCTGAACAGAAGACGCCACAAGAACAGAAATTATAATGATGAAGTTTATTGTTATAGCACTTAACAAAACCAGCAATTATAAAGCTCATTACAAAAAGACAAACATAAAAAAAGAAAAGAGAGAGAGAGAGAGAGAGAGAGAGAGGTGCTGCGAACTATACTGTGATATACAGAGGACAAAATAATAGAAACACAAACTGAATCACCATGAAGTTGAATCAACACCTCTTGCAGTAAAGATCATTATTTTCTTTCATATTTTCTCTTTCCCTCTTCACCTAACCTCACTTCCTTTCCTTTCCACGTCACTGATTGGCTCTTGTTTTCACTCTTACCACCCCTCATTTACCTGATTGAGTTCACCTTGGCACTACAAGGTTATGTTACTCTTTAGTTCTTTTACTTTGTTCATGTTAGTCTCGGGAAACATCATCTATCCTTGTTTCTTTAAGAAGGCCTGATGAGACTACTGTGATTTATTGTCTTCATTTAATCTTTAATCTCAGCCGCAGCAGCCCATGTGTGTTCTCCCCCCATGTTTGAAGTACAAGTATTTGAGAATAAACCTTTGGCAGAGGATTTATGTTTTATGGCCTTTTTTTTTTTCATGCATCTTGACCCAATGCTCATGATGATAGTTCACTTTTTCTGTACCTCCTACAGAAGACCTCTTTCAAACAGTTTCAACAAAAGCTGACAGGGGTGGACAGTAACAAAGTACATTTAGAGTACTGTCCTTAAATATTCAACCAATCACAGCCAACTCCTCCAGTGTCAGTCACGTTTGAACCTGTCAGTGTCTGAACGATGGCGACGTTAGATAAAGATCATGCGGAAGATTCTTCACCAGATCCGAAGTCTGAGTTTGAAATATTTAAATCAAATAAAGAATCCTTTCATTTTAAATGTTTGCTGTGCTTAACACGACCAGAATTCATGGCTACCTACAAAAAGTTTGCCGTCCAACTTTAGAACGCATGTCGAGGTATTACCTGTTTGTTGAATTCCAGATAAACAGCTTGTAGTCGTCATCATTTTGTTGATTCAATGTGTTTTTATGTCCATGTCTACAGTCTTTGTACCATATTATACAAGCTTTTTATTCTACATGTTCTACAGTCAGTCAGTCAGTCAGTAGGTTCTGTAAATGTGGATATTTACAAAAAGGTATTGACTTTTGATACTTAAAATCAACTACTCCAGTAGTTTAACTCAAGTAAAAAGCTGTAGCTAAGTGTACCTAATAAACTGCACATACTAGCCGACTGAAGTGAAAATCCTTTCAATAAAAGTTTTTCGAAAGCAATTTAAAGTCTGAGTTCTTCAGGAAGATCATTCCAGAGTTCAGGGGCCCAGAGAAGGTTTGATCCCCCTTTTAGTCGCTTTTGTGACCTTCGTACTTTGTACATTATCCTGTGATTCGTTTACAGGCCAGTCCCTTAAACCACAGAGGAAAAAAAAACATATTGTGCATCATGTTGTGCACGATGATGAGGATGTTAAGAGGTCACCATCTATATTCTTTACAGAGTAATGTGCAGAGAGCTGAGGTCACAAGTGGGGCTAATTCCCCTTTAGTCTTAAACCTTCACGCAGTAACAGCCGGCAGCAGCTCAGAATGTGTACAGTTTAAAAATGAGAGAGCGACTCAGAGGGGGGCCAGACCAGGAAGCGCCTTGAAAGTCATGAGTAGGATCTTAAAATTCTAACATAAACCAGCAGCCAGCGAAGACATCCGAAAGCAAGTGATAATAAGCTCTCTTTTCTGGCTTTTTGAGGAGCCTAGCAGCCAACGTACTGTTTACTGCCACAGTTCAGTCTGTGAACTGTTTCCTGATTCATGGCCGTTAATTGTAGAAACATAAGGAAATGAGAGCTTGGATGATGAATATGTAAAACTCCACATTGAAAGGATTTGGGGTAAAATGGTGGAAGCAAATTTGCAACTTCTTGCTGAAGGCGATTCAAACACATGCTGATATCAGATATCAGACCCGTATTTATTTTATTTATTTATTTATTTTTGTTCTTTATTAGTGATTGTGCATGACAAAAACAAGTGTGACTTGAAGGGTTCACATTATGGACAGACATTTAAAAGACAAGAAAAACAATAAACAGCTAGAGAGCTGTACAAATGAAAAGAATATGATGTGTGTATATGGTGTGTGTGTGTGTGTGTGTGTGTGTGTGTGTGTGTATTCTTAGGTTTATATGTGATGTAGTCGTATGTATCTGTGTTATATATCTATCTTTTGTGAGATGGTGAAAAGGAAAGAATAGTGAACATTAATGATGTAATATAAATATAATCGTATAAGACGATGTAATAAAAAATAATATTAATAATAATTATGTGATATTGTGTCAATGTAATAAAAAAGGAAGACATTTTTTTTAAGATAAATATGCTAATATGATTTAATAAAATGTAATCAATAATGACATATAATAATTACAATGATATAATATACATTATTATATTATGTAACAGTTATAATTTAACAACATGAAGTTACGTAGTAATGTGTGTTGAGGTCAGGTCAGTCTACTGTGGAGGTGAGCAACAGCTCTCCCACCCCCACCCCCACCCCCACCATTGAAGATAAACATCCAGCTATACACACTGGCAGATCAGACAAAGATGCAAAGCGCAGATAAATAAATTAACAGCCATACAAACATATACCCACGAAGCCATCACTTCTCCTCACAGCCTCAGCCATATTTGAAATCAGCATGACCTGTATTCAGTTAGCGTCTCTGCGAGCTTCCCTCCTCTTGTGAATTAAATGACACAAATCCATATTCAGTGTTTTGTAATGATTTAATGACGACGGCTTTGCACACCCCGTGACATTTTGCATTCCAATTGACCCACTCAATTAGTCCCCCCCCCCCCATCATTGCATCAAAAGATGAAAGAAGGAGGTTGGCAAAAAAAAAAAAAAACACATGATGCATGCACACCATCCTCATCCTGATAAGCCTCTCTCATCTTAACTGCATCGAAATGAAAAATCACACAAGTGATTTGTAAGTAATTTTGCAGCAAGCTAAGTTGGGATAGGCAGAGCACAGTGGAACAGCGAACTGATTAAATGGGGTAAACGGGGGGGCGGCTCTGGCAGCTTGCTCCTTTCCAAAACCCTCTTTCCTTCTCAACACTTTCCCTCCATAATGTTGTAGTTCTTCTGCTCTTTTAGCTCATTATACTGTCGCTTTTTCTTCATCTCACCTGCTCCTGCCATTTACTGGCATCGCCAGGCAGCACTCCGGCCGCTCGGTGTCATGGAGGGGAGCTAATAATCCATAATTTACAATAACACTTGTTAATAATTAAGGGAATTGGAGCGTTCTGAGAACTCCAGCGCAATTACCCCCGAAGCCAATGCTGCGGCTGCGAGGGCTCACACTGCGGTTTAGCAGCTTTATTACAAAGCAGCAGCATCAAGCAGCGAATGAGAGCAAAAAGGAAGCCGGCGGGAAGCGGCCTGAGATTGACCTGCAGGATGTACAGCAGACGGAGTGCTGGGGCAAGATGAGCAGTGGGATTACTGTCTGGTGAAGCACTGCAACCGACTGGTTTATCTATGCACAACTGCTGCTATCTGTTTCCACAGCAGACAGAGGAGATAGAGAGGAAGCACAACCACACGCTTGTTGTGGCTTCTTGTGACAGGCAAACTGTTTGGGTTATACTGGGTCTGGTAAAGCATTTAACCCTGGGTGCTGGAGTGACATTCAAAATAAAAATTTGACAGGCACAGTTGAGGGAGGTCCTTGAGCAATGATTTGATAGGCAGACAGAAGAGGGAGGTCCTGTACCACGAGCTCGACAGAAACACAGAGAGAACCTATTAGGGGCCTTGTGCTGGTTTTTTGATAAGCACAGTGAAACTGGAACTGGAGCACTCTACCCTGTGTGGAGCAATTAGTACAGCCATATTGTACTAATTAAGTCTCTTAACAGGCTTTGCTAATGAGGATCCAGTGACAGAACTTTCTGCCACACAGGAGCGACAGGAAACCGAGCTTTCTCTCTGCGAGACATCGTCTCCAATTTCCTCTCCTTCACTCGTGAAACTGACACTTGAACCTTGGACGCAACCCAGGGCTGAGTGGACTCTCTTCATCTGACTCACTGGGGGTGAGGGTCAAGCATGCCACTTGTAGTCCAACTTCTTATCCCTTGCTGTGAAATCCCCCCGCCCCCACCC
>NW_019525485.1:3259068-3259909 GCF_002814215.2 Seriola lalandi dorsalis | reverse complement strand
TCTGTCTCGAAATGGCCTCCATGGTCGAATCAGTGCCCAGAAACCAGCACTAAACAAAAGGCAATTTAAAAAACGTGTGGCATTTGCCAAGGCCCACAGCCTGCTAAAAGGATGGATGCTGGAAAAGTGGCAGAAGGTGGATTTCTCAGATGAATCTTGGTTGAATTACATCACGGCGACCGCAAATGTTGCAGGAGACCTACTGAAGCCCGCATGGATCCGAGATTCACCCAGAAAACAATTAAGTTTGGTGGCGGAAAAATCATGGTCTGGGGTTACACCCAGTATGGGGGTGTGCGGGAGATTTGCAGGGTGGGAGGCAATATCAATAGCCTAAAATATCAAGAAGTATTAGCTACCTCTTACATTCCCAACCATAATAGGGGTCAAATTTTGCAGCAGGATGGTGCTCCATCGCATACTTCCATTTCTACATCAAAGTTCCTCAAGGCGAAGGAGATCAAGGTGCTCCAGGACTGGCCAGCCCGGTCACCAGACATGAACATCATTGAGCATGTCTGGGGTAGAATGAAAGAGGAAGCATGGAAGATGAAACCAAAGAATCTTGATGAACTCTGGGAGGCATGTAAGACTGCTTTCTTTGCTATTCCTGATGACTTCATCAATACATTTTATGAATCATTGTTGAACCACATGGATGCAGTCCTTCAAGCTCATGGAAGTCATACAAGATATTAAATATGGATCTCACAGCACCACTACTTAATTCACTGATGTTATGCAACATATTTTTGTATTTGAAGTAAATTATTTGTTCAATTTTCACATTACTCTCTGTAGGCGACAAAACTTTTGTCTTGCCAAAATCTGACCTTTCTGT
>NW_019525485.1:3252791-3259018 GCF_002814215.2 Seriola lalandi dorsalis | reverse complement strand
CAGCATACCAGGTTCCCTCATGCATATCTGTCAGCTTTTTCTCTTTCTCCTTCTTCTTTTTCTTTTTTTTTTTTTTTGGAGAATACAACTCAGGAGAGACCGTAACTTGGAGAAGGTTATTACCGTCTGCATAATTAGAATGGGATGCACCATTTATAGGGGGCCAATAACATTTAATACATATAAATCAGGAGGCCCAAGTTTCAAAAGCCTTGTAATTTCTGTGTACGAGCTGCATCACATCACTCAGCTGTATCAGCACTGCAGAATAAATTGCTTACATAAGGCTGAAGTGCCTCGCTCCTACTTAAAAAGGAAAGGTTCAAAATGAACATTGTTTCCGTGCCTCGCTCCCATCCGGATGGCTCAGGATGCAGCGTCATTTGAATGTGAACCCTGGAGATGGAGAGAAAGGGAAGAAGGTGGGTGGGTGGGGAGCGTGGGAGGGAGAGAGGAACATTAGAGGAAGGAAAAAAAAAAAAAGAGGCGAACAGGAAAGGGAGGGAAACAAATGTGAGAGCTGTCGTGCATGAAATTAAAAGATACCCCCAAAAAACACTCCTGCCTGTGATGCTTTGTGGCAGGGCCCTGCTGGAGGTCTCTCTTTTTGTTTGTCTGCAGGGAAGGCAGTTGTGAGACAGTGTAACCTTTAAGGAATGTCCAAATCGATGAAACTCTCTAGTTCCCCAGATCTCAGCACTGCTTTTGCCTTGAGCTAAAGGCTCGGGCTGGGGAACCTGGGATATGGGATATTTGCTCTGCCACTCGCTTTGCTTTGAACTCCCTGGTATTGTTGAGGAAAACCTTTGCAGGGACTTCTCTCCCCCGATCCCTGGTCCTTGTTTTTGGTTTGTACTCCCAAGGCAGACTGCCTACAGTCAGAGTAGATATACAATCCAGCTCCACAGTCTAACTTCACCACTGGGCCACATAAAAAAACGCCTGAGGATCTATCTTTGGCTCCAAGAGTTTGACTGACTCTGGATTTTTAAGGATGATGTTTTGCTTGGCGTTGACTCCCTTTATAAACAGAGCCTGGCTCTGTCAAAAAAGTATTAATAGTGTACAATAATAATGATAATAATAATAATGATGATAATAATCAATTTTCAATTTTCGCTCCTATTGTTTTTCTTACTGAATTAATATATTTGATTTTGCCCATTAGAATTCCCATAAGAATTATTTAACAAAATATTTAGTCAAGGTCCACTTACTAGCTTTTTTACAGAACCTTCAAACACATCTCACAGACTTCAATCATGTGATGACGTAGGTCTTTTGCAATGTGTTCATCGTATTGCTGAGTGAAGACTATTTTTTCAAATTAAAATCCGGTCTTCATATTTACCATCTCTGCAACCAGTGAAGTTGAGTTTTTCTCTCTTTGTTTACCCTTGGTCAATCAGCATCATGAAGAGGCAGCCTGCATTAGCTGCTAGCAGTTCCTATTTGCACTGCAACTATGAATGTACAGACAATGAACAGTGGATTATTTATGACATTAAAAAGAACATCTTTATTCAAAGAAAGTCAAAGAAATTTGGTTGTTAAAGAATTTTTACCAAGACATGTATTGTTGAAGAAAATTCACCCAAGTCCTTAGTTTCAAGTTTGCTGTAGTGATGTGAGTTTATTGGTATCCCAGGATACGGTGAGCCAGCTGACACAGAGCAGGTCTGAGGCAGTAGACTGACCCAGAGTGAAGGGCAGGGGGACACTTATACAGTTCAAGACAAAGGGATGGACATATTTGCATAGACCTGGGGTTACAGACATTTGGTCAGACACGATAACAAGTTGGAAAGGAGGTTGGAAACGAAAGGTGACGTTCTCTAGAGGTCTTGCAGTGTAACACCTAGGTTCAAGTTATCAAGGGAGTAGGAAGGGCTCTTAGGCTGGATCAGCATATCCACAGGTAAGATGTTGTTAAGATGATGAAGCGTTGGTGATGTAAGAGGGAAGAAGGGGTATTCTCCTTGATGGAAGGATCAAGGGGGGCCAGTGGGGTTATAGAGTTGTTCCTAGCTGTCAGCAAGTCTACACTGAAGACTGTGTATATTCTTCCTCAGTATCGAGCAGAACACAACTTAAAAACAAGAAGTCTAAACATAGTATATGTCTGGACCGCCTCTGGTCTAATCCTGGTTTTATAACTGTGACATCATCTGACAAAATCACCAAACACATAAATGAAAACAAAGACTGAGCTGTGATTTCGGCTGGATTTACTGTAACATGATCACTCACAGAGAAAGGTAGAAGAGACACAATATCTTTCTTTTTTTTTATTAATAGTTATTTTTCAGGCTTTTGCCTTGATTACAGTCACAGTGAGAGAGAGAGAGAAAGAGAGTGTGAGAGAGAGCGAGAGAGAGAGAGAGAGAGAGCGAGGATGATGACCAAATGTCCCGCGCTCCACCAGGTGAACCACCGGGGCTGGGACGGACTATCTTTGTTATTTAGTCTCTGACACAGAGCACAGCCTCCGTCTGGATCCACAATAGTTTAGTCTTTATTTACTTCAACTCCAGAACGTCACAGACTTTTATTAGAGGCAGGTCTTTATGTCTAACTCCCTCTGTTTGATCTGTAGAGTCGGTCATAGTCGTTCCTACTCTCTCTGCTCGCTGTGTCTTATGTTTAGTTATTCCTCTGCCTCCCTTAGTTATAAGACATGGCAAGACATTCCAGATTATAGGGCTGGCCCCGCTGTTGTGGTGCAGCCATAAACATAGTGTACCATCTATAAATGGGCCTATAGTTTGGTTAGTGGTGTACTTCATGTCATGGTCCTGTTCTGGGCTCCAGTTGTGTTCCCCTTCCCTTGTGTTTCTTGTGTGTGTGTGTGTCTCTCTCTCTCTGGTTGTGTGTGTGTGTGTGTCTCGGGGCGTGGCATTCCCTCCAACTCCTCCCTGGTTCCACTCCACTCCTCCTCCTGACTGCTGCAGCCAGCACACCTGAGTTTCATCTTCTCATCAGCCCAGCAGTACTTCAGCCCTGGTTTCACGATCCCTCCTCACCCGATTATTCAGTCTACCTGAGTGGTATACGTCGAGGCCTCTTTATTACGTGTTTGCTTCCTTGTTGCTCTTTCAAACCTCAGTTCAACCTCACTCTCCTTGTGCCTCAGCTCTGGTTCCATCCTGCCCTTCCACAACGGACAAAACCGAGTCACTCACCACCTGCCTGCCTCTCAGCCGCCTCTTCGGCCCGGCAGCCTCCGGTCCGGAACCTCTGCTCCACCACTCCTCACCTGCCGGACCCCCACAGCCTTCGTCCAGTTCAAACCAAGCTAATCCAATCCACCTGCACCGCTGAGTTGTCCTAAAGAAACATGTTAGTAGGTTATAACATTTCAGTGATATATACAGGTGTTTACACAGCAAGAAAACTTTCTATCACATTGAAAATCTGGTCAAGTTCTGCAGAATTAAAGAAGGTTATTAATCTTTTATGTACAACAATCATCCAGACACCCATTATAGAAAAGACAAAACAAATTAATAATAATTCCTCATAGCCAGAAGACATGTCCACTCACTCACTGAATGTTTTCATTTCATTTATTTATTGTTTGTTTTTTTTTTCTTTTGCAATCATTATTTTTATGGTGATAATATATTTCCGAAACACACAACATGGAGCCCTTTGATACACTGGATGTGACACTGAGTTATTCAGATAAAGCTGACTTGACATTGACTGCAGGAGAACATTCATGTTCTTTACAATAACACACAGCACCAGAGAGAACATGGAACCATTTCCTATTCATCCATCTGTTCTTATGAAAATGTTCCCCCATATGCAGGGTTATGGGGGTCTTCCATATACATAAATGTACTAGCGCTTTCCACGCTGCAGTACTGAGCTGTATCCCACCTTACACTCAAGATGCTGTACATGCTATTTGTCAAAATTACATTCCAATGCCTTCACGGCCACTTGAGGGAAATCTTCAGTGGAAAGGAAGACTAATTAAAACTAAAGAGAGGAATCCAAAGGAGTCTACTAAACAGCAGGGAAGGCTCAACCTCTGCGTCACCTCCAGCCTCATGACTAAAGAAGAAGAACAGAGCTTTAATACATGCTAAAAAAAAAACCCATCTGTTTTAAAGCATAAATTCTTGCTACAGTAAACTACAATGGACTTTGTGAGGTGTCAATTTCAATTCAATTCAGCAGGCTTTATTGGCATGACATTTTCAATCTGTTGCCAAAGCATAATTAAATTCGTTCAATGGAATTAAATTATCAAAGAAAAAAATGCCAACACTGATAACATAATAAAATACAATTATTAATAGAATTAATAGAATAAATTGATAAGAAAATAAAGGAAAACACATATACTTACACATAGAAATATTCAAATATACACACACATAAACATATACGTACACTTAAGTAAAAGCAGTCATCAAACAAATAAAGAAAAAGGAGACGGTGGGTGTAAATACATTTGGTTTCTACATTTCTGTATACAGTAGTTTTCTGTTGTGACAGGAAGTGACATATTTAGCAATAAATACTGTACATTGTTTCATTTCCCCCAGAATGATATGTCATTTCTCCCTATCTGTTAAACTCTTAAATTTGGGGTGTTTTTTTTTTCAAATTTTGGGAAGAATTCCTTCCTAATATTTCTGTATTTTTGACAGTGTAGTTCTCTACAGCTATTCATTTCACATCATGTCCTAAATTGTGGTTTGAGAAAACATAAACTTGATCCCAAAATTGTGACCAAGATTTATTTTATTTTATTCTATTTTACTTTGTTTTATTTTATTTTATCTTATGAAAAAAAAAATGCAACACTTCAGTCTGGATGAAAGTGGTGGACTGACTGTACGACATTGCAATCTATAAAGCCATGCCACTAGTCTGGCTAGAAAACTAATAAAACACTAACTCTATTTGCAGCATGAGGTGTCGAGTCAACAGTTTTACAAAATGGGAAATGTCTAGGAGCTGTAACAATAAATTATTTTATGCCATTCATGTGTGTGGGGAGTCAGCAGGAAGTCCCGCACACGCATGCTCTCAGATAGAAGGACTTCAGTGAAAATACTCTCGAGGACTCAAAACATGGAACCCTATGGAGCTTTTTTTTTTTTTTGGCATGTACACAGTGAAAAACGTAGTGTAGAGGTATTCGTGGTAGAATGGTCTTTACTTAACTGAGGATGGCGGCGGCCAATGTGAAATACAACCAACAGGAAGAAAACAGTGTCCAAACTTTGGAAGAACTCTCATATTACAAACTCATATTTACACCACTGGAGAGCAGCATGGATTCCTCGTCTCCCCAGGACAAAGGACAAACATCTCCTTCAATGGCGTAAAAGCAGCCGACATCCGGGTAGTTGCATTACTGCCATCTTTTGTCATCATTCTGTTCCTGCATTGTCCAGTCTACTAGATCTTTTTCATAAGTCCTGTTTCCCACAAGAAATGAATAATGCATCTTCTCACCTGCTTAGTTGAAGCCCACTCCAGCACATTCTTCAGCTCTCTTCCTCTCATCCCCAATCTTTCCATTTCCTGCATCATACCCCCCTTTCCTGATTTGTATTTAGTGCAGTTGATGGTGACATGTTCCATAGTTTCTGGTGTGTAACATTGCTCACAAAGACCGGTTGAACGTTTCTCTATCATATGAAGTGTATGACACGATGACCTCTTCTCTCCTGTTTCCTCCCCTGTACCTTACACTGCCAACTCTGTTTGAACTGAGTGTAAATGTCTCCCCCTTGTCTCCTGATCCCAGTGCTGTTGCCAATCACTGTGAATATTTTTCCTTGTGATGCTCTTTCCCTCTGTTTTGGATAGCTTAATACTGATGTCTATATTTTCTATTTTGTAGGGCTTGTGTAGCCAGTTTGTCCACTTTTTTTGTTCCCTCACATACCTATATGAGTGGGAATCCACAAGAAAATGACTTCAGCGCCTTGCTTTAATGCTCTTGAGTGAATTGACTCTATTTTGAAAACCAAATCCTGCCGAGTATTGGACACACTTGACTTGAGAATTGGGAGTGCTGATACAGAATCAATGCAAATGAGAGCTTTGTTTTTACTGTTATATATAAGGGTTCCAACATTAACCACTCCCAATACAAGGAGAACAGGAAATATCTGCATAATGTACAATTGACCTCGACACAGTTCTTTAAAAAAAAACATAATACTACAACTATATATAATAAAAAAAATACCTTTACT
>NW_019525485.1:3238510-3252771 GCF_002814215.2 Seriola lalandi dorsalis | reverse complement strand
ATGAATCTAACGTAATGCATCAGTTAACTAAATAGGATCCATCTTTAGCTAATTACTATATTAAAACGAATCACTAAACAAATATTCAAACTGAGATGTCTGAGTCTCTGAGCGCATGTATGTGTTTGGGAACGTGGGTGCAGGAACCCTGCACCCACGTTCCCAAACACGCAAGAAAGAAATGCTTTAGCAATCTGTGACATGCTAAAATACAGTGTAACAGTAGTTACAAACTCTTTCCAGAGTTTGCTGAAATCAGCGAATGTCAGCCATCATAAGCTTCGGGTCAAAACAGAACTAGTGAGGCTATAACACATTTAGCCATGGTGTGTTTTATTGCTGGTGGAAAGATGTGTTATTTCATCTTTCAAAATCACATAAATTACTAATTTTCTACAGAATAACAAACAGAATAAAACACAAGACAGATACCTGAAGAATATAGAGTCATCGCGTGGTGGTTGTTTCCTCCATCAACCAGCCAAGTTGCAGGAAATATGGTCACAGCCTGAGTTACAGTGTTGAATACTGGCCAGAAGTGTTTTTGTAGAACATTTTGATGTCACAGTGAAAGCTGAGCTTTTGGATATACAATGTCATCACTTAATTTTCTCATTATAGGATTTTGAGATAAATGGTGTCATAATTAGTGAATTAATTTTCAAGTTATGACCAAAAATGTGTTTTGAGAGCTACTGTGACCCTTACCTTTCACCACATCTGCCCAAGGTGGTTTTGAGATACCGTATTCAAGAGGCCAAAACCATGTTTTATGAGGTCCCCGTGACCTTGACCTTTGACCACCAATATCCAAGCAGTTCATCCTTCAGTCCAGGTGCACATTTCTGCCTCATTTGAAGAGGTTCCGTCAAGGCGTTACTGAAATATTGCATCCACGAGAATGGGTAGGATGGACCGACAAGCTGAAAACAATATGGCTCTGGCTCTGACTGTCGAGGAATAAACGCACGTCTGAGTGTGAGAAACAGTCGGATCCAGCAGCCGTTGAGAGGAGGAAGCTGAGAGTGGCCATAGAAAATGGCTTCTACAGTGCTGGCTGATCTCTCTTTGAGCCAGTGTGTCAGGGTGACAAGCTCCTAACTTCCATCTTCAGATGGAGTGGCTCCCACTGGAAGTTCAGGGCAACAGGCGTCTGGCCGATCGATGGCTGGGGGAGGGATGTGAAGCATGGACTCACCTCTGATGACAAATCTATCATGGGGGGCGACATGAAGTATGCACAAACCACACCTCATGTGTGGAAGAGATTGATTAAATGGCTCTTTTGCCTGTGTTTGTGTGTGCGTCCATGATGCGCACGGATACATACACACAAACATAGCCTCTTGTCACTTTGACTGAAAGCTTCGGGCTGTTGGACTGAAATCACATTTCTCTAGAACGGAAAACATCTTTAGCTCAGGGAACCTCTCCTTCTTCCTCCTCCTCCTCCTCCTCCTCCTCCTCCTACAGCCATGACACCAACTGGGACCTAGCTTCTGTGGAGCGTCATACACCCTCACTTATAATGGCTGTATTTCCAAATGCTGCTCACACTGCAGGGCCTCTGATGTAAGTGTTCATTCATAGACACAAGGTCCAGACAATGTTTTCCAGACATCATCACATTGTTACGTATGGATAGCAGCTGTCTGGTCCTCTACGCCTGATTGGTGAAGGAATCATTTTGGAAAACATTCACAAATGTTTTTTTTTCTCTTAAATTTAAAAAAATCTAAACTCAAAAAAGAAAAAAAAAATTCCAATATAACTTCTAATATGTGATACAGCTTTTCCAACTTGTGTTGTGTGTTGTTATTTTATGGCCTAGTACTCACCACAAAACATCTCAAGGATTAGTGTGTTCCTTTTGCATATCATATATATATAGTCTTCTTTTTTCTTACCTAAAAACACTGTGGAACAACTATCACCACACAACAACGTCAGTATTGGACTTCTCTGTGAAACTTCAGTTGTCTCATTCTTGCTTGTTACAATATCCATTTGTGGCAACTAGAGATCCTGGTTATGGCATATTTCTTTAGTCTATTAAAACACTTTGGTTGGGGTTAGCTTGTGGTTGATGCTAATGAAAGCAGTTAATAATGCCACTGGAAGTAAATTGTGAGGTGCAGAATTTCCCAATATAATGTCATTTCTGGGAAATTACAAAACAAAAAAAAACTAGAGCTGTTCCAATCGAGTTTTTTTGGTGTTGGTCCTTTAATAGTGTGTGTCTCCTATAGCAATTAGATCTGCCTTTATAGTATTTTCCGTTCCGCTTCTGGGGGACAGTCACAAAAAGGACATTTCCCTGCCACGAACAGTCAGCTTGACCAGAAATAATGGGAAGCAGGAATGAATTGATGGACCTCTGGTTTGACTCTCACACCTGGGCCACACTGCTTGCCTCACCTGAGTGTGACGCTACCTCTCTGAGGCCTGTTTCAGAGCGAGAGAGAGAGAGAGAGAGAGAGAGAGAGAGAGAGGGAGTGAGAGAGGGAGGGAGGAAGAGGAAATGCACTGGAAAACTACTACGTCCACAAATGCGAAGGTTGGTGGTTCGAGTTGATTGGTGTGTGACTCTCTTGAGCATGACTTTAAAAATGCAGGAAAGTCTGTTTAACCAAGTTTTACTTTTAACTGACTTCCATCACTCAAACATAATCATGGATGCAGAATTTGCTAAATGACAACATAACGATAACTGCATGATGGAATGGACAAAAAGGACACGAGAGAGCCGTGTAGCTGTATATGTTGGATCTTCTCCTAACTAACATGAGTAACTGTGATGGCTAGTTGTAAAGTTTTCCTCCTTCCCTCTCAGTAATTAGACTGAAATGGCAGCCGGCTGCAGGACCTATTAGTGTGCAGTGAGGACTGATGCTGCTCTTGTATCCAAGTGATTCCTGGCCTACTGGAACAACCCAAGCAGAACAAACAGCCAACATCTGGTCTCTTTGCTTGTCCAGTCAACTTGTGTGATTGTGTGTGTGCGCGTGTGTGTGTGTGTGTGGAGGCCTTTACACATAAGAAAAGTTCGAGTGTCTAAGTTAAGCTCTCCTTGGCAAAGCCTGCACTAGATGAACTGTAAAAAGCCAAAAGGAAGCCTTTAATATCTTAATCATCCTTCAACTTCTCCGCAAACTGGATGATTACGCCCAGCTCTCCTGCTCTGCATGAAACACAGGATATTGGGAAAGCTCCGCCATGATTTACGGTCTTTTCAGAAGCCCGGCGTATCTCCGTGATAAATCCACTGAGAGTATGAGTGAGAGGGTGCTGTGTTTTACTCCAGGCTACAATGAAAACAGAATTCATGATACATCAATAACTGCACTGAGGGAGCTGAATATTTCAGGGAAATTACAGAGATGTCTTAATATTCCAAGAAAAATGTCAGAATGAGAGGCAGAGTTGGAGAAAATGATTTCGCTTGTGCTGCTTTCTTCCCGCCACTTCCCTACTCTCATTCCTTTTATGCTTTCTATTTTTCTCATCTCTCAGCTGAACCTTTTCTTTCATCCTCACCTAACGGGTCAAACTGCTTGATAACATCAAATAAAAACAGCTCAGGGGTCAAGGTAACCTGCTTTAAAGGTTTGGAGAAACATATGCAACAGTTGTTTTCCTGCATCGCTTCTGTATCAGCTGGCCTCATATGCATAACTGTCAAAGCTTTGAAGATGTCAAGTTAAAAAAAAAAAAAATCCTTTATTCCCTGGTCTGTTTGGCGTTGTGCTTCAGTGAGACTAAAGCAGAAGGTCACTCTTTTCCGTCTGACATTCCTCTAACATAGAAACCCCTGCTGGGTGGTCAGACTGAGGCCCCTGAGAATTGTGGGAAAGACTGGGATAATGATGGGAATACAGATAGTATTGCCACTCTGTTAGGGAAAAAAGCTTGCTGACATTTGGAGATGGTCTCTCTTGCCTCCATCGAGAGGAGAAGTGTGTCGATATATGTATAACATAGCTGGCTGCTCTGTGTGTGGTGGCTTTTAGTTGTGCCCCAATTCAGGGACCTCATCCTTAGGAAGTTGCGGTTTATGAAGGTGTGGCCCTTCGAGCTACAACTCTCTGCTCCTCTGTGTCACACAGACACTGCAGGTAAATATAGCAATGTTATCTTGCTTGTTTAATACACTTCACTTTCTGACCTTCTGAGTTTCTGAATTGAGATTGTGTCAAGTATCTATGGATGAATGCTAATGCTTGTTAGCCTCTCACTTTTGCCTTAAATTACACTTTGGCTAACTAATGTTAGCTAGTTTCTAACTTGAACCTTAAATTACACTTTAGCTTGCTAATGTTAGTTAACTGAGAGTTCATTTCCAATGTTAACTTGACATTTCATTACCTATGTAAAATGTCATATATGATCCAATGTTAGCAAACACTGGTTCTCAGTCATGAGCAGTGACACAATGGAGGATTTGTTGCTTTAGAGATACGTCTAGACATCAATATAGAGTTTATTATTTCATGTGGTGAGGTGGTTTAGTTAGTCTCATAGCTTCTAAACAGACAGCCCCTTTGTTTTCACGCAGGTATTCAGGAGTTTGACAGGGTTGGAGCATTGAACAATATTATAATACATGTGTGAGAAACAGTTAACCCTCCTGATTGTGTGTGTATAATTCACACTCTCACTGCTACTATGTTTCACACTTCCAAACAGCTAGGGCCAAATTAAAGATGGAGTTGTCCTTTCTAAGTGACCTCAGTGACCTGCAGCATCAGTCCAGAACTTTGCTGGTGTGTCGATGGTGCATAAAATGTTAGAACCCGGACTGATACATCAGGTGGATATTTGTGTGGACACGTGATCATACAAACAGCAGTGCATGTGTTTATATTTCTGAATGTGTGCAAGCAGGAACAATGTAAATAAGCAGCGATGGCAATGATAAATTCTTGTCATAATCTGAGCATACCTCAGGGTCGTCTTTCTTCTTCCTCCAGATAGGAGGAACTCTGTGGAGTTCCTTATCACACAGCCAGAGATAACAGGGCTCCAGTACAAAGCAATGATTCCCTCTGTTTGCTGACAAGTGAAGCAGCTTCAGTCCCCGCAGAGGAATCCCTCCTTGTTCTGGGACAGAAAGCAGAGGATAGAGACAATATATAGAGTATAGAGAGCTCATTTACATGACGAGCTTGACAGATGGAGACACTGAGTAGAGACCAGTAAATACAACCAAGGTTGAGTCAAAAAGCAGCAGGGATCCACTGCATCTACTGTACCTACACCTCCTTCTCACCTCTGCACGACGGTTTTAAGTTACTGCAGTTTTAGTTGAAGGTGGTGTCACATTAATCTTTTCACCACATCCATGACGTTTTATGTTTCTTCTGGCTTCAATTTCCTCTCAACTTTATCTCACATTTCTCACCAATTTTACATCAGCACACAGATGATTTTGAACGGCATAATCACGCATTCATTTCATTTTCATAATAAAGTAACTTTAATTCAGCCTTCTTTAGGCCAGGATCTTGTTTTTAGGTCCAAAAAAACCCATGCCATGTTAATTAGAGACATGGCTGCAAATAATAACCTTCACTCAAGGTTTACTTGTTCTTGAACCTTGAACCATTAACTGTATTCATCAGCAGATGGAATTCTGCAATTGCCATCTTACCATATATGTTCAGACTTTCCATCATTCTGAGCCCAAATACTTTTTTAGAGGTGATTTGAAATATGATACGGATTCTGCGAGCCTAATCCCCAGGCAGCTGAGGGACCCTGACAGCAGAAGCCAGGACTTCTCAAAATCAGCTCTGACACCGACTGGTAACCAGTGAAAATTAGTGTGATCTTTTCTGTCTGAATTAAATTTAATTACATTTTATTTGAATTAAAAGCCTTAAAAGCCAATCAGCAGCATTTTATATCAAGTGAAGGCATGACATTGATTGTAATGTGACTGGTTTTGTTGGTGAAAAAGGATTAAAAACAAATGGCGGAGAGGCTAATTTATTGGCTAGGTCATGGGTTGATGATGGTGTTGTTCCTGGATGCTGGAGAAACAGGTATGCATTTATTCTTTTGTATTCCTTTTCACAGGGCATCTAAGGAAAAGATTTAATATTTCTACACATACCAGCACTGCTTTGCCAGTGATATTAAAATTATTTAGTGATTCCTCGGATGAGGTACTGAGGTTTGAGAGTTATTATAAATGGATGCAATTAAGAAAGACCTTGAAACCTTTGTGGCTGGACTAGGGGTGGGTAATATAATGAAGATATTCAATGTATTATGACGAACAACGAGTACAAATTGTCGCGTAATTGTTTTAAGCCGCCAACATGAAATTTGCTTTGACATTTCGCTCTTCTTTCTCTCTCCTGTGGCTTTCTCCCTCTCACAGACACACTGTTCAACTATTCAAGTTCTGTGACGGTATTCACTCTGCTGAATATCACTTTCTGTTGCTCAAAGGTTTTTCCATTTTATCTTATATCATTTCAAGTACTTGCACTTGCTTCTAATTCAGAACACTGCCACTTTCACATGCATGTGCTCATAGCTGGGGAAAAACACACAGTGTTAAAAGAGGCAGTTGATAACCGGCTTCATGATACATGTTATCCAGGATAGAGAACATACTGTTGAAGTCAGAGGTTTACATACACCAGACTGGGGTCTGCTGATCATTTAGAGAGAAGACACAGTTGATTAGATTAAGCTGAATTTGCGACATTCATAAACAACAGCAGTAGTAACATACAGCACCAGTACTGAAGAAGCTCTGAGGAGGTGAGGCTTGCCTGGAATTGCTGTGGAGAACAGGTGACCAGACGGACGAGATCCAGACGACAGCGAGGCTCTAAGACTCTGAACCGTGGGCTTCTGAGTCTTTCTTCAGACATCACCTAAAAGGGAGAGTCAGGTGACCAAGGACAAAGAGTTGAAAACTACACAGAGCGTCTTCATGAACCAGTACCAGTCTCATTGGTTTGAACTTAAAAAAGGGATGCAAGCAGCTGATTACAGCAGAGACACTCCCCTTAGCTTGATCTGACTGGAGGGATGTATTTCAGTGAGTACAGATATATGTGGAGTATTAGAGAAGATATCAGCAGCCAGGTTACCAGGCAGAAACAGTCAACATTTCCTCGTAAAGTGGCCTTGGGTACCTTGAAAGGCGCTATAAAAATCCCAGTTCTTATTCTTATTCTTATTCTTATTCTTATTCTTATTCTTATTCTTATTCTTATTCTTATTCTTATTCTTATTCTACCAGCAAGTCCTGTTGCCACAGCTTATGCAAAGGGAATCAAACCAGCATCTAACACCAGCCTGGTTCTGAGTCCGCCCCTTTGCTGTGTGTCGTCCTCTCTCTTCCTCTCTCTTCCTGTCTCACTCCGACTGTAATAAAGCCAAAAACCTGAACAAATAACTTTAAAAACTTTTGTCCCTTCTACCTTCCTCTCTGAGTGATCATGTTGTTTGTCTTTGTCTTTGTTTGGTGATGTTTTTGGTGGTAATGGCAAATGTTGCCAAAGGTTATAAAAGGTTATTATATCAGTCCTGTCAGGTAATATGGCCTGCTATGACCTCATTTTAATCCTTATCATAATAAATAGTATGTAAAATTCCATAGTAAATTGTCATGGTTTGTATGGACACTTTTTGTTAGTTTTGTTTTGGACTTTCTCACTTCCTGTTTTATTTTGTAATAAGGTTTCCTTGTGTGTCTCAGTGTTTTTGCTTCCTGTCTTGGTCTTGTTTGTGTGGTGATTGTTTGCCCCGCCCTAATAGGTTTCACCTGTGTTCAATCACCTTGCCTCCCTTGTCTATATAGTCTTTGTGCTCCCCCTTGTCTGTGTCGGTTTGTCTGTTTATTTCTGGGTTCGTCCTCATCAGTTCACGTCGTCTGTTCACGTCCTGTTCATCTCTGGGTTTGTCCTTGTTCTGTTCTTGTTGCCTGTTGTCATCCCCTGTGTTTCCCTGTGCCTGTTCTTTGAAGTTCTTTTGTTGAATAAACCTACCTGCACCATGTGTTGGCTGCATTTGGGTCCACCCCTACTTACCTCAAAACCCTGACAGTAAATATATGTTTTGCTCATTATGAAACTCAGGTGGGACAAACTTAGCCACATTTAAGTCCAAGAGACATCCATGACGCACATTATACACACAACCTGTCATATGGACCTTCTGATGCTGTGTTGTAATGTTCCACCTGACTCATCCAAACATCTGAAGCACACTCTGCTTGTGCGTGACAGGCACAGTGTTCATGCGTTGTGCACCTGCCATATTACCTTGATAATGCGCCCGTAAAATAACAGTGAAATACTGCATCATTGCTTTCAGATCAGGTTTTCAGGTGTCAGTGAATATGTATGCTTACATATGATTATACAGTAATTGTGTGTGTGTGTGTGTGTGTGTGTGTGTGTGTGTGTGTGTGTGTGTTACAGAAAAGGAAGTGTGACACAGAAGCATGTAACCAGATGTCAAGCACTTCTCCATGTGTGTGTGGAGTTCCACAGTGATTTAGTTTACTACACCTGCATTTTTGTGTGTGTGTGTTTGAGACAGAGAGTTAGTGTTAGTGTTAGTGTATGATATTATGTGTGTTGCACTGGTGGGGCCATCTGTGCCTCCATCGCTTCAAAAGGAGCCCTTACAGACAAATGAATTATTGAGTCGATTTGAAGACGTTTGCTGTTGAGCGTTTTGTTCTGCTGTGGAACTCCTTGCCTTTCAGGAAGTGGAGGATATGTTCTTCAATTTAGATCTAGGTTGTTGCCTCCTTTCCTTCCGACACACACACACACACACACACACACACACTAATACTCACAAACAGGCAATATGTTGTACGCTCTTAAACTCCCATTTATTTCTGCATTTCATTGCATCATATCGCATAATTAAATGAAATAAAGCAATGAAAATTATTAAAAGTTGAAAGCTCGTGCAGCAGGTTATTATGATCCATAGTCAGGTTTTGTTGCTAGGTGACATCTAGTGGTCGTTGTAATTATAGCAGGAGCAAAGGGAAAAGTGTGGTGAAGTCCACGTCAGGAGGAGGTTGTGGTGGATGGATGAATATGACACAGGAGAGAGGGGTTCGAGGAAGTTGCTGTTTATATTGTAACCGTGACAACAAGGACCTTGTAATATTGAGGAAGTACTTATTACAACCCGCATCATCATCATCTTTTCCTTAACCTAACCAAGCCATGACCATTATTATAGTAACCATGGTGACAAAAGTCCATAAAATGCTACTAACTTGCTGACAAATGCACCTGTTTGCCAGTGGTTGTTGTTGGCTTGTTTCAGTATTCACTGGAACATTTTGACATGAGTAGGCTTTTTTCAGATTCAGACTTTGTGTTGCCTAGGTGAGATTTTCCCAAGTTGTTATCTTTTCCTCACCCGCACCCGTGTAATGTTTTGGTGATTCACCGTGTGCATAGTAGGTGGCTGGAAACTGCAGTTTTGGTGTAAAGTGTGTCATCCTCTATCCACCTGCTCACAGGAAGCTCATCACAAAGTATACTCATGTCTGAGCTGTACATATCTTTCTTTTCACTGGAGCCCAAATGTCCCAAATCATCAGAGGGACTGCACTAATGCTGTTAATGATTCTTCTCATTGACATCTGTCATCCACAGCTGCTTTTAGGCTGAATCAAAGCTTTCCCCAAGATGACTGAATCTCTAAAAAGCACGTGTAGATGGAGGATATTTGCCTTTCCTTGCACATATTGGGCTCTTTTTCATGAAGCCAGGGCAGATCACAGTCAAGTGCACCCTGCCCAGTGTTTCAGGAGCATGCCACATGCATGTTTGTAATATGGTGGGCAAGTGACCAGTGGCACATTTGATTATGGGGTACATTCTTATACTTTATATGTGGGCACGTTAGAAGCTGTGACAGTCACAGCCAATCACATTTACTGCTTTAAGGGTTGTCCTGGTCAGTCATATTATTTATTTCTATACTGCGTAAAGGCCATAAAAATCACAAAGTGATGCACTGACACAATTCGAGTTTGATGAGCCAGATAGGAACCAGGACATAGAAGGAAATAAAAAACAAGACTAAGCCAAAACCTAGTACATGTCTGGACCGCTTATGGTCAAATCCTGATTGTAGGATTTGACCATAAGCTAAGGCGAGGCTCAGTGTATTGGAAGTGCTCCTCCTCTTCCCTGCAGTTCCAAAGCCGCCAGGAAACCAGAGCGGCTCCATAGACTGCCAGTAACAAGAGGTGCAGCCCTGAGCCCCTGGTCAGCATCCACACACGGTCCAGTCCTGAACCAGGTTTATACCCAGACTGTTTGAAAAACAGTCTCTAAATCTAGAGACAATGAACTAAGTTGGCAACACTGCAGCTGTAAACATCCCTGATAGAACTAATTTGATCTAGAAATTCTGACCAGTGGTGGAAATATCATCAGTCAATCAGTCAGTAAATCAAGAACATTCCAGATTATAGGGCTGGTCCCACTGTTGCGGTCCAGCCAAATAAAGGATTTTTAAAACTTATTTACAAGTCAAAATTGCTTTTGATCACAGTGCATTCAGAGAGAATTCAAACCCCTTCAGTTTTTTCCCATATTGTTATTTTTGTTTTTTGTTTTTTGTAATGAGCAGTCACATTTGAAATGGTGATAATAATCCCTCATTACACAAAAAAGATGGGCACAGGGTCTGGAAACTGTGATGGATGTTTACCACCAACAGTTTGGGTAATCAACCTTTGTTTTCCCTTCCAAATACGTTTGGCTAAACTGGTGGAATTTTTACAACCTATTTGATCATCTGACTGCTCACTGCTCATAGTGATACTGCAGTGATCTGAAATCTCAGCAATGAACTTGGTGAGTATAAACCCACCCAGATGCAGTTTGTATGAAACTAGAAGGGAGGCAAACGGACAAAATAACCATTAGCATTTGTAATACTGCACTTAAACTGACAAACCAATAGCTAAGGTCAGAAACTCCAGAGTTGTTGTTTCCAAGTAGGGGACTCTGAACCTCTATTAATACATGTTTAACAGATACAAAGAATTATAGCTTACACCATCATTATAATGTGTTATTATGAAATTCCATCTAAATCAATATTAAATAAATAAATACACACATACATAAAAAAAATCTATGAAATAAATCCTGAAATAAATAAATTCAGTGATATATGTATATATAAATATTAATATAAACACATGTAAATATAAATAAGTGCGTAATAAATAAATAAATAAAATGATATTTTTATTTTTTAATTCCACATTTATATATTTCTGAAGACTTTTATTTCACAATGCCACATTTATTTCCCAGCTCTTTTTTATTTTTGTCTGTTATAAATATAACTAAATAAATAGCTGTATAAATGAATGAATGAATGAATGAATGAATTTTTATTTTAAAAATGAATTTTTTATTTATCTAATTGGACTTTTATTTCATAATGCCGCATTTATTTCCCAGCTCTTTTTTTATTTTCAGCTGTTACATTCAAATGAGTGGGTGTGGTTATGTCACAGATTCAGACCAAAGCAACAGCACCAGAGCAGCGCTCATTTGAATAGGTGCAGAAAAAAAAGAGCTGGGAAATACATTTTGCATTAGCAAATGTTTAATTATGAAATAAAAGTCCCCTGAAATAAATAAAAATATTTATTTATTTATTTACTCACTTATTTATTTATTTATATTTACTTTCATTTCTATATTTCTACATTTGTTACATACTTTATCTATTTCAGGATTTACTTCATAGCTGTCTTTATTTATTTATGTGTTTATTTTTTGACCTAATATTGATTTAGATTGCATTCTATATGTTATAGACTGTTATGAGCAAAGCATTGCCTGTTTGCATTCCCCATGTGAATGCTGAAAGTCGGCACAGAAGCTGAAATAGAGTGTTACTGATATCTGTATCAACACTGATAGTAGTAGCTGTGAGCAGGTGCTCAGCTGTCACAACAGTAGAGCTGACGGTGGTGACGTGCGGTGTGTGTGTGCTGAGATTCAGGTATTACAGTACATTAACACCAGTGTACTGTAGCAGCACAGATGTTTAATGAGCACAAATGGCTATTTTAATGCTCTTCCATTTCTCTTTCCCTTAGTGATAATGGTTTGGGTGAACTGTCACTGACACATCTGAGACACATCCACACACTCACACTCACACACACACACACACACACACACACACATATATATATACATATATACGCACACATGGGCTGAAGCCCACTAAGGAGGCTGCTGACAGGCAGAGTTATGAGGGCTTCTCTCATTCATCTGATGTGACAATGTTGCTTAGTTATGAGCATTTAGGGAGAATTTACTGGCCTGCCTCCTGCCTCCCCTTCTATCACACAGTCATCAGCAAGCCCAGCATCAATACAATTTATGTATGTGTGTGCATCACTGTTTCTGTTAGTATTTGTCTGTTAGTGTGTATTGAAGTGGATGGATTCAAAGGTTCTGTTGGACAACCAATTAAATTATTGCTTTAATCATCTGGCACATTCATTCGTTTTTTTTTTTGTTTTCTTTTTTTTTTCTTTTATTTGCTGTGTGTTTCTGTAAATGTCAGTCTACACTGTTTGATCCCTATGTGTTTTCGAGTTATCTGTCCATCCCTTTCTCTTGGACACCATATCTCAGTAACACCTTGACACAACTTCCTAAAATTTGGTACAAACATTCACTTGGACACAAGGATGAACTGATTAGACTTTGATGGTCAAAGGTCAAAGGTAAAGGTCAGTGTGACCTCAAAGGACAATTTTTGGTTCATATTTTCTATGACTCTGGATAAACAGGGATGTAACCTGAAACTAGGGTTAGGGTTAGGGTTAGTGTAGAGGCAGACAACCACCAGGAGGTGATACTAGTTTCTGCTATTCGGACCACAGGGTAAAAAAGAAAAATTATATAGCAAACTGAACCAATCTTTGTTTTCATTGCAATGCTATCTACATAGCAACATTGCAGACATGGCCACGGAGCTGGACGGGATTATGTCCGTGCGGTTCAGACTCATGGAGGTGGACTGTGTGTTTATATCAACAAGGAATGAGGCAGAAATGTAGTGGTTGTGTCAAAACTCTGTTCATGATCGTGATGTGTCTGCCATATATCTGCCAAAGAGTTCACAGCTGCTGTTATTATAGCAGTCTACCCGCTCCCAAGAGGCACTGTGAGAGATGTACAGGGGCCATGAGCACTAAGCAAACAGGAGGATTCTTCATCATTTACCAAAATTCCATCACCATGCCAAGTTCGCTATAGGAAAAGAATTTGGAAACTGAAAAAGACGGGACCTTGTTGTGTGACAGCAGTTATAGCAAACTAATATTTTATATTTCTGCGTTCTGAAGCCTGAACGACAAATTCAAAAAGATATACAAAGTTCTAAAAGACAGCCGTGTTGTGTATGAAGGTCATCAATGTGTTGTTGCTGCTTTGAAAGAGTAATTCAAATGGTGCACATGTGTGACATTTGTTGGAGAAACTTTTGAAAGAGGAGATTCATTTTTGACATAAAAGTGAGATATTTCTCTCTAAATAAAACATTCGGCTTGTTCGAGGAGTTTTGACACAATAGGCCGGATTCTGCAATAACTATGTAAGCAATTGCAAAAACCTGCATTAGTCTTAATTGAATTGAATTACAACATAGGTGTCATAATGTATACACAATGACTCAAAAATTTCCCCAGCTGTTGCTAATGATGAGATGAAACTAGTATGAACCAATTCAGAGTGCACAGGTTGCTGAAGGTTGAGGTGAAAACATATTTCTTGAAACCATCCACCTACATTCACCAAACCTCTGACTCTTCTTGCAAAATCAAACCATCACCTCAACACAGCTTCACCTGTGCTCACAATCAAACACTGTTTTCAGATCATACACAAAAAGAGTCAAATTAAAAACAACACTACATTACACACTACAGAGACAGTGTTCAGAGCATGAAGCTCCACAAATGTTTATTCTTTATAATAAAGTAAAGGCATTTCATGTTTTCCAAAGAAAAAAAAAACAGTTACAGTATTACCTACTGTAAGTGCTGTAAGATATAAAGTATTGACTGCTCAAAAAAATGACACTTAATCATCACAGTATAACACCAAGTCAGTTACACTTCAGGGATATCAATCCGTCCATTTAGGAAGCACAAGTGATTGTGAATCAGTTTCAGCTGCTTTGGTGCAAATGAAAGTGACAACAGGTGCAATGAGGCA
>NW_019525485.1:3237839-3238460 GCF_002814215.2 Seriola lalandi dorsalis | reverse complement strand
GAAAATGACTTCAGCGCCTTGCTTTAATGCTCTTGAGTGAATTGACTCTATTTTGAAAACCAAATCCTGCCGAGTATTGGACACACTTGACTTGAGAATTGGGAGTGCTGATACAGAATCAATGCAAATGAGAGCTTTGTTTTTACTGTTATATATAAGGGTTCCAACATTAACCACTCCCAATACAAGGAGAACAGGAAATATCTGCATAATGTACAATTGACCTCGACACAGTTCTTTAAAAAAAAACATAATACTACAACTATATATAATAAAAAAAATACCTTTACTAACCCAAAACAAAAGAACAAACAAAACAGTCCACTTGGTTTGACCCAACAAGGCTGATTGAACACACCAGGCCCAGCTGGTCAACAGCACTCTCATGGACACGCCTCCATGGCAGTACTGATCCCCGGGTGTCACCTGAAAACATAGCAAACAAAAACACCTCCTGGAAATGAATCTAACGTAATGCATCAGTTAACTAAATAGGATCCATCTTTAGCTAATTACTATATTAAAACGAATCACTAAACAAATATTCAAACTGAGATGTCTGAGTCTCTGAGCGCATGTATGTGTTTGGGAACGTGGGTGCAGGAACCCTGCACCCACGTT
>NW_019525485.1:3203632-3237789 GCF_002814215.2 Seriola lalandi dorsalis | reverse complement strand
TCCAGCCCTCAATGGGTTGATGATTTTGGTTTGTTGTTGTTGTTATGTCATTTTGTTCTCAACAAATTATACAATGTACATCTGTAAAGATCCATAAATATAGAGCTCTTCTCTTTCAGATCTGTCCAGCTTGTAGTCGTCATGAAGAACAGGCAGATTGAATCTCTAGTTAACAATATCATCAGCATAACAAAATACTATAGTCTATACAGAAATTTAATTTGACTAAATCCCGTCCCGTTGTGAAATTCACTAAAAATGAATTTTCTCTAGTTAACAATTGTCTAGAAATGTCAAAAGTGTCTGACAGGAAACTATACACTTAAATCTGAATATACTTTCCTCTGATCTCTTGCTCAGTTCCTTATTTCTATTTAATCATTATTTTACTGGCTCAGCTTTCTCTATTTGTATATTTCTTTCATCTTATCCTATTTAGTGGTTAGGAAAGGAGGATTTATCCTCCATGTGTTATAAATAAAGTTAGTCAAAAAAAAAAAAGCAAAGTGTAAATACAGTCAGATCCACTCTACACTGTGATTGTCTTTTCCTGAGTCCTTATGAATCCTCCTTCACATCTTTCCTTGACCTCATGACGTTTTCCATCGAGGTTGAGGAGAAGTGGTTAGAGAGGAGAATATTTTGACTTCTCGACCACAGCCATTGATTTTGTAACGGCTGTCCTTTCCTAACATGATAGGGGAAGATGACAAAACGAGTGATTCCTAAATTACAGAGCAAAAAAGTGTCTGTGTGTCTGTACTCACACATAAAAAAATCAGCATGAACACCACTGAAGGTCAGTTTTAAAACTATTTTACATTTTGAGAGGTGGGCTACTGTGTTGGTGTGTCTTCACCCTCCCATCTGCTTCTTACATACAGTACAATACACGCCTCAAGGACAACAAACACACACATACACGGAACATTTCTCAAAGAGAATCCACAGACGAGAGCCACTCAAAGCTTCTTTTTTTTTTTTTCTTCCTGCGCTTTAAACAAACCTTCTCTGGCATTTAAACATCCACTACCACTGCCAGCAACCTCGAACAGCCTTGGGAGCATATACAAGAAGAAATTACAAAATTCCTGTTTTTCACACTACGTGCATGTGTGTGCGTATGTGAGTGTGTTTGTTAAAGTCTCTCATCCTGACCCATCTTAATGTCTACATTCAGGTTTCCCTTCAAGTCATTTGTGTATGTGTTTGTCATATTGGCCTCTATTGTCACTTCAACAAATCAAAATGGATAAAAAAATATCAGTCAAAGGTAAAAGAGTGTGTCTTGGCTACAGATTAAAAATGTCACAAGAAAATGAAAATGTGCAGCATAAAATAAAAAGCCTTTTATTTTCTGATGATAAATAAAAGTTTGAATATGAATCTCTATTGGAACGCAAAAGACATCATGTTCTTGTAGAGCAGAGTTCACCTTTAGAAACTGAAGCAGCCTTCATTACTCTCTGTGTGACTTCAATTTCCTGAGGGAAGCTGTAAAGAAAGCTTGTTGTTTTGCAGGAGGATGCTGGGAAATACACACACACATATATGCATTCACCGAAAAGGTTAGCTGTGACATGTCGCTTGGCATTTTCAAGGCAGTAAACCCCCATCAAGTGAACACAGCCACGTGTGACCAACATGGCTCCTCGTCCGCTGCCCTAAATGCTGCTGCCGAGCAACAGCTGAAGGCTTCCTGAGGTGACACGGCTGGAACTCCACCGGCAGAAAGAAAGACTGAAGAAGAGCCAGAATGACGCAGCTGAAGAAAACACAAGCTATTCGGTCTTCTGATGGAAGATATTCTTGGCGACTCCACTTGCCAGCAGCTTCGAATGAAGAGATGACTGACAGATGGTATGTGGCCATGTCGGTCAGCCATATTGCTATGTCTATAGCAGTGGTTCCCAACCTTTTCCAACTTCAGGCCCACTTGAAAATATAAAAAATGGGCCCACATCTGAAATACAGTGGCCAAATAATGTCTTCTCAGAGCACTTCTTATTTTAATGACAACGATCATCATTCAGGACTGAACTGAGAGCAGGGGAAGCTCAGTTTTCTTTTGTGTCCGATGGAAGAGAGATCACTTGTTAATTCACCATCTGTTTCTTGTTGCTAACCAGCTATCTGTGTGATCTTTTAGCGCGTAATCAGAGTGAGATAGCAAACAAGTATGCGATGTGGTCCGGTGACGACAACATAGGTCTCCTCCCACTATTTTCTTTTTTCTAATTCAATGTTCTTTCATAAAAGTATTCCAACTTATGAATATTGTCATCCGAAGTCTTTGCAGACTGTCCAACGTCTTGATGAAGCTGACCAATCAGAGCACACTAGGCTCTGATTGGTCAGCTTCAGAGGGGCCTTAAAGAGCCCTGAGCTCTAGCAGAGCGTTTCAGACAGAGGGTAAGTAGAGTACAATATAAAATGTACAGAAGAAAAATAATGTCATGAACATTAAAGCATGTAAATCTATTTTAGTCAACACCAAGAAGGAAATGATGAGCACTAGAAATGGCCATATTAGGTCCTCTTTATATTTTTTATTGAATTTTCCAAAACACAGAGCAGTCTACAAGGGAAAACACAGGGGTATGGCATCAAAGATAAAGAATGAGAAATATACAATAAAAGGAAATAAGTAAAAAAGATTAATTAAAAGATAAGATGTTAATGTTATAATATGTAATTCGGTGAATCACTGATTTTTTTTGCCTTTAATCAGATAGTTACAGAGAGAGACAGGAAAGTCAGGGGGAGAGAGAGAGAGGATGACATGTGGGTCACGAGTCAGACTGGACCCCCGGCTGCTGCTGGTGATACTAAGCCTTTGTGGTATGCCTATACCTGCTGAGCAGCTGAGCCGCCAGGGCGCCACGAATCACTGATTCATGAAGGTAAACTGCTTTCTGGGTGTTTGTACTGGTTTTAATCCCCTGGTGTGTTTGTTATGGAGAGGAGGACACTGGATAATTCAGCTGCTGGTAAAAACCTGCTGAACATCTGCTTCATAAGTTATCAGAGAAACAATCAGAACAAAGGTTAGCATCGATCTCAGCTCCAGCTCTTCCCTGAGTCTCTGTCCTCCGTACAGCGTCGCTCAAACACGGACTTTAAATGTCAAACTGCTTCATTCAGTGTTTTTAACAGTTTGAATCACTGGGTCTGTTTGATTTCCTGAACCACTGACACTGAAGGAATCCAAACCAGGAGGAGCTTACGGTAATGGTGGTGAAGACAACAACTCCCATGATCCCACACTATTTCATGAGGTCACCCGACAACATCTTTTCTTATTGTTTTGACTGAGAGACACCTAGAGGCAGAAGTTACAGACTGTGCATTTAAAGTAATCCATAATCCCTAAAGTAACCCCAACCCACCACCAGAAAGGGGTATTCAACATTCAACAACTGTTTTAGCACTAAAAGAGAGTGCCTCTCTTGGAGCCTGTGGTTATTAGCCGACATCTCTGCCACAACTCAGCAGTCCTCTTGAGGCGATATCTGACAGGTCTGATGTGACTCGGCGGGAGGATCAGTGGACATTAGTGATAAATGGCAAACAGAGTGGTGATAAATGATACGACAGTTTATTAAATCTCAAAGCTGTTTTTATTAAACGCTGCTTCTGCAAGCATCAAATTAAATCTGTAATCAAACCACTCACATCTTTATTAAGACAAGTTTGATTTAAGATTTAATTTAAATGAAGAACAAATTTGTCAGTTCCATTATACTTAAATCAGCTCTTTTTTTAATCATTGAGCTGGTTTAAGTTTCACTCCTCGTGTTATTCTCCCTGAAGTTTGTGATTTTGTGATGTGCGCCTAGTCATATTGTTTGCCCTCAGTCTGACTGCGTGTTAAAAGATCACATCCATGGCAAAAAGTGGAGAATCAAAATGGATAGCTGGTCAGTAACAGGAGGAGTTGACAGGACAGAGTCAAGAGACAGATGGTGAATCAACAAGTGATCTCTCTTCTGTCAGACATAAAAGAAAAATGAGTTTCTCCTGCTCTCAGTTCAGTCCTGAATGTTCAATCATTAGAATAAAAAGTGCTCTGAGAACGTATTAGCATTATTTGGCCTCTGTATTGTCAGATGTGGGCTGCCAACATTTTAGAGGTTTTCAAGTGGGCTGTGAGCTGGAAAAGGTTGGGAAGGTTAATTAGCTTAATTGAACACCCAATGATTGAATGTACAAACAAATGGATGGAAGTGGAATAAGATTTAGAAACTGAAAAATGTTCTTTCAAACCAGATTGTTGTTCAATTATAAAATCTGTGAGTCCCTGCAGCTTCTTTCAGCCGAAGCTATTTAAAACTCAAGGTGAAGCCACTAGAAGCAGAAGTACATAAATTAAATTTCATTGTGTTTCTTAACCTTTGTATTACGTTCAGTTTTTGGATCCTTTGGTACTGTTCGGTCAAAAACCTGGGACACTATTGGGGTTTTAAAAGCACAACAGAAATTAAAAATATACATACAAATCCTCTACATATATTGTCTTTATCTCAATTCCAAACAATATAGATAACATTTGTGATTCATTTTTGCAAATAATTTTTGCTATATCACATTTAACTATGCAAATGTCATTAGTTTTTGTGATAAAGTTATAATTTGTGGGACAAAATATACTATAATAAAGACTTTGGTGGCCTGTAAAGGAAGAGGATCCCAAAGTAGGCTTGTAAATGCAGTGTTGTGCCAGTTCTCACTTAACCCTCGTATTATCCTCAAATATTACTAACACATTTTACCCTTAGGGTCAATTTGACCCCAGGGATATTTGCTTCCAGAAAATGATTTACAGAAAATTGTTGACCAAGGTTTTGTGTCAGGCACTTTGTTTATTTGTTGAATACATAAATAACCCCTTGATAATGAAACCTATCAGTGAGTTGACCTGCCCTCTAGCGCCACCATCAGGCCAAACGTTTAAATTTGAATTAATTTATCTTGAAAAGTTTTCATACAAATCTTCTCAAATTTACTGACAACATTAATGACCACAAGAGTATGAACCCTATTGGTTTTGGTGATGATATGACCTTCCCTGTAGCGCCACCATCAGGTCAAACTTTCAGTTTTAGAGTCAGTGTATCTTGAAAATCTTTCATCCAAATCTTTTCTAATTTGGGGTGCACATTCATGACTCTCACAGAATGAACCATATTGATTGATGTTGGTCGGCCCTGCCTTGTTTGTTTGTCATCAAAGTGTATGACACGGGACAAAACTTGGAATGTCTTCAGAGACATGGTGGCTGGAAATATTGCCCTTCCAGTCACAGCGTTCCAAAGGCTTGTTGCTGTTGCTTCACCTTTTGATTTGTAAACTCCTGCCAAAATGAGCAAGCCAATGTGGGCTTCCAAGTCAACTACATCCATTAGCTAAACTCACCCAATGGAAATATTACCATGAAAATGTCAGTGCTTAATTCGAAACCTCGTCATCAGAAACATGACTGTAAATAAAGATGGACATGACCTCCATGACGTCACCCACAGGTTTCTGAAGAGTGGTTTTGAGGAGAGTGAGCTGCTACACTGTTGCCTGACTCCACCCCTAACTCCCAGTAACTATAAAAATGGACAAAGAGGAGATGTGGCAAGCATACACTCACCCACCCGTCACTCAATAGTATTAGGATCAAGAAAAAAAGTCATAATTTTATGAGTAAAATATATATATATATATATATATATAATTTTTTTTCTTGTATTTCCTGTATTTCAACTTTTTATTGAAATATTACAACTTGTTTTTCATAAAATTGCCACTTTATTCTTGTAATATTATACATTTATTCTTGAAATTTCAGATCACCTCAATGTTGCCCTAATACTCTGTCATACAAAAATGGATCCTAAGACATGAAAGACAAAGAGCAACATACTGTAACCACGGCGATTATGCATCAAAGATGGCGACAGCTCAGAGTGTTTATAGGAAACAGAAAACAGAAAAGGAGGGTGATACAAATTTTACCCACCAAAACTAAATTAAAATGTCTTGAGCTAACTGTGATCATATAAACACATCTCTGTCAAAACACTGAGATTAAAATTAATTAAAAATCAGGTGCCAAGATTGTCAGGTTTGTACCTGACAACAATATATAAACTGGAGAAGTAAATACTTTAAAAGTAAATTTTAACTTCTATGCAGATTTTAAGGCAATTATCGACTAATTGTGGTGGATCTGGAACTATAGGCCTCCAGCGCTATGGCCCTGAGGGCGGTTGTCTGGTAATGCTGTCTTGGAGCGATGTTGAAAGTAACCAGCAAAACAGCACAGTTACCACAACACACACTGCTCTGTTCAGAAGATATACTGTGATTATTGTGAACATGCTGAGCAGGACTCACAGTGGCAGTGCTCATGGAAGAGGGAGTGCAAAGACAAGAAGTCAAACAAGGGGTTTTCATTCAGCAGACGAGGTGTTATGTGGATTAATGGGACATGAATACGCCAGGATTACAACCCAGCCAAGGAGGCTAACTAGCAGTTTCATATCCATATCCTGATGTAAGGGAGCCCATAATGTGGAGTGATGTCCTAGATTACAAACCAGCAGACTAATGTAATTTAATGAAAAAAAAAAAAAAAAAATTGCTTAATATTTTCTCTTAGCCCCTTCTCCGTGTTTTCAGACTTGAGGGAATACATTAAGCGGCCAAGTGTGAAACTCAAATGCAATATCGACTCCTGTCTGCAATTTGTCAAATCTGTAAAATATATGGCAGTGTGGAAATATCCAGCACCACCATTTACGGGGGCTTTCATAAAACATATTCTTTGGTAATAGTGTTCTGCAGACAGCCTTATGTATTACTGAACAGTTCTCATTTTCATTCAAACAACCTGTAAGTCTTTTACACACACACACACACACACACACACACACACACACACAAGCAAACATAAACACACATGCACAGACATACAAAAGCCCTTACAACGTTTTGCGAGCGAATTAGTCACCCTGTCCTTTGCAGCCAATTTTCTGCGGCTAGCCGTGGCATTTATCAAAGCATAGCGGTGCAGGTAAATGTGTACTTGCCAAGCAATTTTATTGAGCCCTTTTTTTTTAGTTGGCATTCTTACTGAGCTAACCAAAGCCAACACATGCACGCACGCACACACACTCACATATTCACACTAATCCTGGGCTGAGGTCATGCAGAGGTCATAGCTAGTCATAATAACCAGCCTGATGCCTGCTGTGTGTGGTTGATTACATTATTACCTTCTCGTGGTTCAAAGACAGGCCAATCATGTTTTCTTTGTCTCAATTTCAATGTCACTCTCCCTGTTTTCTCTCTCAATCTGTCACCTAATTAGTTTTTATTGAGACGGTTGAGCTGAGCTTAAGGTGTTATTTATACTGAGGACAAGAAGAGAGTCATGTCCACCTACTTTTACAGACTGTGAATTTGGTGTTAAACAGCAGAGAAAAGGAAAAAAAATATCCAAATAATATCATAAACTTCAACCATTTTTCAGGAGCCTCTGAGTGAATGCTGTCAGGAAGAGGATAAGTCTGATGACGGTCTATTATTTTCTTACTGTGATGAAAGAAACAACAGCAGGAATGAAAACATAGAAGTACCGTGTGTGTATCCTAACTCTGGTATACAGTATCTTATTCCTCTTAGAGCTCCACTGTTGTCCAAAAACTACTAAACTCAACCAAACACATAAAAGAAAGACAAAGACTGAGCTTTAGGAACAGCAGGGACCAATGGGAGAGAATTGAGAGATGGACTTACATATTGTTGGTTTGTGGTTGACTCAAGATAACTCAATGGTGCCCCCACTCTGAAATTGTAAAATAATTATAATAATAACGAAATACAAAAACAACATAAACTGTATAATATTGTACATAAGTATAATATAGTTAGTTAGTACAATGTAATTTGAAAATAAACAAATATAAACAAATAAAAGAAAATATCTCATGGTGTGAATATGATATAACAAGGTGTAACCTATCTTACCAGGAAAAACAATATGGCAAGTTTAAGTCCTCTCCAACATTTAATAGATTGCCATTTAACACACTTTGTCAACCTTCAAAGTGTAAATAAAGGTTGACAAATTCCTCTTCAGATCTATCAATCTGTCTTACATGCCAAAATGCTCTTGATTAAATCAGGCAGAAATATTAAATAATCTATTAATGTGCAAGTCTAATTATTTGGGATGCGCTATTGACCTAGTTTGTAATTGAATTCAAACAGCAAGACGTTGTTGTGTTTATTAATTCATAAGGAACAGCCTGCTGCTAATGATTTGGTGCCTTAGAAATTAATTCTTCATTTCTCTCCCGTCTTTCTCTCGGCCTTTGACAGAGCCTCGTTTTCATTTAATACATGTGCAGCGCAGATCAGTTCAAATATCAGTGGATTGCGAAGTACTTGATGGGAAATTAATGTTTCATCGGTTGTTTCTGCTGCAAAACACTGAAATGATGTTGCTGTTGTTTTGTTCTCTCTAAAAAAGCATCAGTTAAATTGCTCAAAAAATGTGCTCAGCAAATTGCATGGCTGTTAGACTTTAATGTTTGTCATGTATCTGTTGAAATTTGACCTGAAAGAGCTGGAGGAGAGGTCATCACAGTCCCTCAAAATCGTTCTTTTTTTTATTTGATCCATTCGGTCCTGTAAAAAAAAGCCTCAAGAAGCAGTATGATTAATTTATTTAATCCCATGCAGGAGGCCAGTAGGGAGTCAGCCTTCTTGCCCAGTGAAGTCTCAGATGTACATGCTCTCAGCTGGCTCTGCTGGAGAAGCCTGCAGGGGGCTCCCTCACAGGGCGCCATCTCTAAACACATTATCCAGCGCTCCAGATTTACTTGAAGTTACTCACAACTAATACAATCCACTCTAATTATTATTATTATTTTCTCATAGAATTGGCTTTATATCTCAGTGTATAGCATCATTACAAATGTTTTTTCTATGAAATGATCTTTTATAATGTTAATCAAAGAAATCTGTTGATTTAAAGAGTTGTACAAGGGAATGGAAGGGATCCCGGCTGTAACAGAGGAGGTGAGATCCTCATTATTAATTCTGCAACTACTAAGCTCTGATTGATCAGTTACTTCTCCAACCAGGAAAACAGCTATTGGTAAGCACAAAACCAGACCAACCTGAAATGTGGGAAAACTAGAATCACCACCTCATGGTTGTCTGCGTCCTCCTCAGACTAGTTTCAGGTCACAGTGGAAGTTCCGTCAGGAAGTCACAAGCACCTGTAAGCTCCACCGGCTCATTCTCGTCTTCATCCAATCACAACCTGACATGGTGGCCTTCAGCCAATCACCTGTAAGCTGTCTCTCTCTCTGCTGTCATTCAGCACCGTGAAGAATATGTGACCCACTTCCACCCTTCTCCACCTCAACCATGGACGCCAGACCATCTCCAATCAAACTATCTGATCAGATGTTTCCCTCTCATGAAGACGTTCCCATCGCAAGCTGCATTCCTCATCACCACCACCAGTGTCGGGATCGCTTCCATGGTGATCCACTTCCTGCCGGAGCCTAAGAGCCAAAGTCTATTCCTGCTGTTCACAATAAATTTCACATAAATTTCACTACTTCATTTCTCATACTCTCTTGTTCCTCTCATTAATCTCTTATGAATTTTGTCATAATTGCCGTGTGAAGTTCTTGAGTTATGGCTAAAAAGCGTTTTTGTGAGGTCACACTGACCTTGATCTTTAGCCTTTGACCTTTGACCACCAACATTTAATCAGTTCATCCTCAAGTGCCAGTTTGTGTCGGGATTTCCCTTGAAGAGATCTTGAGATATCGCGTTCACAAGACCAAAACTGCATTGTGTGAGGTCATTGTGATCTTGACCTTTGACAAAATCTAATCAGTTCATCTTTGAGTCCAGTGAATGTTTGTGCCAAATATAAACACATTTCCTCAAGGTGGTCCTGAGATATCACATTCAAGAGGCCTTAACCGTGTTTTTTGAGGTCACCTTGACCTTTGACCTTTGACCACTAAAATGTAATCAGTTCATCCTTGAGTCAAAGTGGACATATGTGCCAAATATGAAGTTCTGTCAAGGCGTTACGGAGATATGGCGTCCATGAGAATGGGACGGACGCTAGCGTGGAGTAATAAAAACAAACAGAAATGAGGAAAAGGGACGGCACATATGAAAGCAGTGAGAATGCTTATTTCCTATTGGACTAACACAAATCTGCACTACAACACAGTGAATATCCAACACACCCTTTTGATCATGGCGGTTGCACCACACCATTCACCTGAAAGCTACGCCGTCACTGCTGCTGCTGCTGCTGCTGCTCGGATAACATTGCATAGCCTCACCTCCACCCTATTATGTGCCTGTGAGCCTACATTCTCCTCTCAGTAAAGTTCTAATCATTAATTTCCACTCCCTGCTGTGCTGAGCTCGGCGCTTCCCTCTGGGGAATGACAAGGTCAGAGCAGAGATGCCAAATGTTAATGCTGTACATTTTCTACATTTTAATAATAATCTGTTCCAAGTGAGTTGGCGGACTGACCTGAAACTAAGGCGCCTTATACCCAAAACATAAAAACAGTCTCAGACCAGAAGAAAAATAAGAGGATATATGTGAATCCCAATGTATGAAATTTAGTGGAAGTGAAAGCTTGTCTTGAATCCTTTTAAAACGATCAATAATTATGCCATAGAACACATATAATTGTGATTTACTTACTTACATGATTTTCGTGTAAATCTATAATAATGTAAAATACATTGTTTGATGGATTCAAACAGAATGTGAAAGACCACAACTCAGATGTTACAAGGCAAACATAAATGACAATAGAGTGTCTCCCATTGATTTCAAAGGCAACATTCCCTCCATGGTGGAGGAGCGATGGCTGCTGTGCAACTAGGCTCTAACCCTGCACAGGAGCACATTAGAGAGGTGGCTGTCTTCATCTGCTCTTCTCCTCCTCTGTGAAGCTGACGGAGCGAATTCTGGTCAGAATAAAAGCCAGAACTGCCACATCCACTGGGACCATTGGGATGAGTGCGGCCGTTTCTTGTGTGCCCTACATGGATAACCCTACACACAATTCATAGCCTAATGGGACACATAAAAATGTTACAGCACCACAATTTCTACTGTTTCTGGCAGGTGCTCCCTCCCTCTCTTTTTACATCCCTTGTCTTCCATATCAGTTGCCAAAGCCTCAAACGCGGAACCATTTGTGTGAATCTTTGTCATAATTGCCGTGTGAAGTTCTTGAGTAATGGCTAAAAAGTGTTTTGTGAGGTCACCTTGACCTTGACCTTTGACCACCAAAATCTAATCACTTCGTCCTTGAGTCCAAGTGAATGTTTGTGCCAAATTTTAAAAAATTCCCTCAAGATGTTACGGAGATATTATGTCCACAAGGCCAAAATCCAGTTTTTTGAGGTCACCGTGACCTTGACCTTTGACCTTAAGCCACCAAAATCTAATCAGTTTATCCTTCAGTCCAAGTTGACATTTGTACCAAATTTGAAGAAGTTCCATCAAGGTGTTACTGAGATATCGTGTCCACCAGAATGGGACGTACATATAGACGGATGGACAGATGGACGGACAACCCGAAAACACTGGTGCAGAGGCATAAAAAGATGGGGAAGGTGTGTGTGTGTGTGTGTGTGTGAAGGGGTTTGGGTACGGGATATTTTCCCAGCATGCTTTGTGGTAACGTGTTACCAGGGCAGAAACCGTTTTTTTATTGCAGTGTCTTTGTTTTGGAAATTCAAATTCAGTGTTGGAGGCATTTATTATACACACACACTCACAATCAGACAAATGGAATGACACATAAACAGAGCCGGAATGAATCAAACATGTTTATGTACCTGCAGCGCAGCTTTTATTGAGCAACATGGTTTCAGTCAACCTGATTTCTACTGATGAGACCAGGAATAAACCCACACCACAGATCCTGTTGACTTACTCTGCTGCGTGCTTCCGTTTGTGTTTACTCGCGGTTCTACAGTGATGCAGTGTTTTTGGTCCTTTCATCTCAGACCATCATAGTAAACAGGACAAATTAGACCTTCACATTTCAGAGACATTTGAGCTGCATTTAACTTGTTTCACTGTGTTAGGCACTGCTCCCGGTAGCAGGGGAGCCACAGGCACCTGGCACCAATTACTGAACCTCTAAATGTATTTACGGCTGTGTTAAGACCTTGAGCCCCCCAGTTGTTACAGAGAAGTGGTACAATTGTGTCGGAGGTTCAGCAGCACCTGCAGTTCTTCTGAAGGTGTTTCATGTTTACTGGAAGTACAAATATCAGTTTGGATTGTATGCAGTTATATGAGGGATGTCAATCTGAAACAGGATATTTGGACAACTTCAAACCATATTGCCATGAAACTCGGGATGGAATTAATCTGTTTCTAGACCTATGAATCCATGTCCACAATTTTATTTTCAGGCCCACGCCTCAGGTTGTCCATCTGTCCGTCTGTTCGTCTCATTCTCATCGACATGATATCTCATTAATGCCTTGACTGAAGTTCTTCAAATTTGGCACAAACATTCCCTTGGACTCACAGATAAAAGGATTAGATTTTGGTGGTCAAAGGTCATAGTCGTGTTGAACTCACAAAAAAAAAAGGTTTTTGCCTTGTGAATGATATATCTCCCCCTCAAGGGAATCCCTTCAAATTTGGCACAAATGTTTACTTGGACAGAAGAATGAACTGATTAGATTATAGTGGTCAAAGTGAAAGTTTTTGACCATAACTAACAAATTAATTCACTCATTACGACAGAAATTAACTCAAATGTCTATAAGGATAAAATGAAGTGATGACATTTTAAATACAAATGGTCAAAGGTCAACTTCACTGTGACATCATAATGTTCTCCAAAAACTGTAACTTAGGAAGGGGAGACTGTGACCGTGCTTCCTACAACTCGGCTGGTTGGTGGAGGCATCACATAATATAAATTTCCCACTGTAAAAAATAAACAAATTACTTAATTGGCTGAACAGAGTGGTATTTATTTTACATGACAAACTATATGGCACTCAGATTAATATGTGATCTGCAACAGTTTCCTGGGAAACCACGAAAAATGTTGAAAAATCTCACAATGTTAAGGAAAGAAATAAAAACTCATGAGATGTGTCCTTTAAACAGATCCACACCGAAATGTAATGGGTCCTTCCCTGGCCCATGCCCCCTCCCCTCCACCAAGTCTGGCGCAAATCTGTTCAGTATTTTTGTCTAATTCTGCTGAAAGACAGCATTTTTTTTTCCATTTTTGCTACCGCTGTGAAAAGCAGTTGCTGTTGAGATGCTTGTTACATGAAGTGAACACACTTATAACGCAGTATGTTATTTAAGGCTGAGTCATCGCTCACACTCATACGGGCCACAAACCTAATGGTTCTCAAAGTCAGATTATGGAGACCTGAATCCTACAGCTTGTGAAATACACTTATACCAGCAACATGGTAAACATTAGAGTGGTAACCACATGCAGTGTATTTGACAAGGCTCGGTGTGGCTGGGTCCTCATGAAAACACAGGTTTTCCAAAACTAACGAAAATTTCAACCAATGAAGCAATAATTTTACGTGTTCACAGAATAAGTAAATCATTTTAATTTCTAAATCAATCAATTACGTACATGTAGAAACTAGAATCACCTCCTTGCAGTTGTCTGCCTCCGCCATTCAGACTAGTTTCAGGTAACATCCCATGATTATAAAACAGTAGCCATCAGTGTGAAAAACAGTTTGAGAGTTTTGTGAGGTCACCATGACCTTTGACCACCAAAGTCAATCCGTTCAACCTTGAGTCAAAGTGAATGTTTGTGCAAATTCAGAATGGTTTCCTTTGAGGATTTCTGCGTTCACATGGCCAAAATCATGTTTTGTGAGGTCACACTGACCTTGACATTTGACCTACGACCACCGAAATGTAAACAGTGTGTCCATTCCAGATGAACGTTTTTACCAAATTTGAATTTTGGTTTTACAGAGATATTGTGTTGACGAGGTCAAAACCATGTTTTGTAAGGTCACTGTTCCCTCGAAATTTGACCACCAATCCAATCATTTCATCCTTTAGTCCAGGTGAATGTTTGTGTCTAATTTGAAGCTCTTCCGTCAAAGCCTTCTTAAGATAACCCGTCCATGAGAATGGGACAACCTGAAAACAATATGCCTCATATACAGTAAGAGACAGAAAGAGAACAAAAGAAAGACAAAATCATGAGTAAACACATACAAATCAGAAAATATAAAAATTATAATAAATAATAAATATTATAATTTCTGAGGAACGCCACTGAGGGGTGCATTTCAAGATGCTTTTTTATTTTCATTTTCACTGATTCTGATTAGATTTTTCAAAGTTGAGTGGTTTGGATGTGTGATTGATTTGAAGCATGATCACCTTCAGTTGTCAGTTTGGACCTTGGAGGAGTTAACAGCTGCTCTTAGCCCACGAGGCGGTTCATTTCAATATAGATGGAAATCATTCTGAAATTGTTCCTACAGGTGATATGTTGATTGATCTGGTAAATTTCTTAACTGTATCTGCATTATTTTCGTCACAGCTGACAGGAACTGAGTCCATTTAAAAGTGATACTCCCGCAAAAATCTTACAAAATACCTCTCTTTAAGCAGCTGTTATAAATGTGTGTAAAATGTTGTTCTGTCCACCCGACATGTCTGACTTCTCCTCTAAATGACCATCTGTCTTATTAACATGAAGTGTAATGTGATTACCTTTGTCAGAGGCTGTAACACATGGTGACCATCGCTGTGTTAACTCCCAGCTCTCGCCTCAAAGCCTGTTTGTGTGGGTGTGCTCATCTGTTGTTGTGCTTTTCATGTTGCACGCTGCAGCAAGCAATGTTTTTGTGCTTTTAACATTTGGACAGCCTACGTTTAAAGTGCTGTTTAACCTTTCAAACGGCTGCCGAGGCTCCAAGCAACATTTGAATAATATTGTCTCTGCCAACGTTTTACCTTGTGTACAGAGAGAGGCTTGCAGGCAGCCGACGATATACAGCTTACTACATCAAAAAAAAGTATATCTATATTTAGGGTTCAAGGAAAAAGTGGATATTTATTTTTAAAACAAATGTTTATTATGCCTTTTTTATCATTCAGGCTCATGAAAAACATGTCAGTTACAATACTTAAATCTCTCCCCTCTGTTTCCCTCCATATTAAAAACTCATAAGAGATATTTAAACAGTAAAAGGAGTGTTTAAGGAGGCGGATGGAGATAAACTTTAGGCCCTGTGCATTGTCAATCTCAGCTGTTCCCCCGGGCCCTTCCTTTACCGCCTTTAAGAGAATACAAATCACTTCAATTATTCAAACCTCCAGAGAACTCAGGGGGAATAAAAACTAATACACAAGGCAGAAAAATACATAAATAAACCCATGTATAAACAAACCCTGCACGCATTAATTACACATTTCCAAAGACAATGAGGATGAAGCTGCTCTGTGAGAATAAAGCACAACTTTCCTGTCTTCTTTATAGGGCCTGGTGTTGTTTTCTATGCCTTACCTTCCATGGAGTAATAAGCCCACACAGATAAACAAAGCAATTCCCTTGATATGCTGGAGTGAAACATCTTCCTTTTTTCCCTGCCTTTTGTCATCCTTCACTTGATCTGAGATGCTTTAGTCATATCGTACACAGGGACGGCTGCTGCTTTCGTGGGAGGATAATGTTTACAAGGTGGAGCGATGTGCAGAATGGAGCGTCGAGGAAATAGTGACCTACTTTCAGGATCTATTCTCCCTCAACTCGACAACGACAAGGCCGTGGTTAGAAAAACATTGACCTACGGTCACCAGCACTCTGGTGACCAATAGTCGAGTAGAACCTTTCAGGTGTAACAGGCAGACATCATGTGGATAGTCCTGGATCACTTATCTACACTGGCTGTGAAAAGCTGAAAGTGATACTATATTGATACTATGTGTACTACATTGAACAACTCAGGTCCTTTTCTCAAGTTCTTGAAAAGGTGTGTGACAGTCATGTGTGTGTGATTTGTCATTTTCTCAGTGATATGATTAATCATTGGTCTATACATTGTCAGAAATGTAAAAGTCCACAGGGTTTGAATTACATCCCTGTTACCTGTAACATGTAACCAGTAGTGGGAGGGATTGCAACACTAACTAGATGTAACAATGAGAAGTTATTTGCTGAAATAAAATCCATACTATCAGTATCTATCAATTTATGCAAGAACTTTATTGAAGAATAAAGAATGAACAGTTTTGAAAAAAGTGAAACATTTAAAGTTCCAAAAAACACTTATTTCTTCTTATTTCTTTTCTTGTGTGTGTGGACTGTATTCCTGAATGTGCATATGTCACACAAGGGTTCAATAACTGTCACAGTTGTGGCAAATGTAGATGGCTGGCCCTGGGGTCCAGGCTTTATGGGCCCCAGGCTTTATGGGCCCGGAACTGACTTTTTCCAGTGTTCTTCTTCACTTCTTCCTATTCAAGTGCCTGTTTCACAGGTCTATCTGTCAGGACTTCTGATTGTCTCTTCTTTCTCTTCTCACTGGGAGTCTTACTTGGTCTTGCTTTGGGAAATGGATGGAGAGCAGATGGACTGAACCCCTGTTGAGCAGCTGAGGCTTCAGTTGAGGGGTCCTGCTGATTCTCCTCCTGATGGGTCGAGTAAGTTTAAGAAAAGGCCTGCCCTGCCTGGTCAACTGTCAAGGAGACTGGGGCTGGCTGGTTAGCTGAGGTGGAGGCTTGGGCTGGCTGATCAGCTGGGGAGGAGGCGACAGAGGCAGATTGCTCAGGGCGAACTGTGCCTTGTGATGGCACATAGTCACACTCTTGGAACCTGTCCAGATTGAAAGGCCAGATGCCTACATCTAAAACCGGCTTGTGCCTTGCTTTGGGTTGCACCATTGGGGAATGTGGTGCTGACCAGGCTTGAGATATCATAGACTGTTATTGTTTTTGTAGGATACATTCTCATCCATGCGTCGCTGGCTGTGTTTTTCATCTTCTTAAATGGACCATAGACGCTATGATCAAGGGGCTGTAGCTTATGATAACAGTGGGGTGGGAAATAAAGGAGCACTATCCCATTTTCTTTGCAGTAAGTGATTGCCTTCACTGAAAGATGAGAACTGTGGTTGTCCCACAACAGTAACACCTTCCTCTCAGGACTGACCTTTGTATGATTAATGAAGTGTTTCAAGAAGATGAGGAAATCCTCCTCCTGCATCCATCCAGAGACATTACCACACCTACCACTACGTGGTGGTCCATCGCACAGGAAATGGTCATTGTATCTTTTACATGGGAGGACAAAGACTGGATTAATGACATTTCCTAGTGCATTCACGGCACAAGCTACTGATATCAGGACACCCCTCTCTCCTGATGTCATTGCAACAACTTGCTTAACACCACGGCGTGCAACTACACAGTCATAAGTCTGGACGGTTGTGATGCCCGTCTCATCCATATTTCAAATATCATTCCCATCAAAGTTGGGCTTCACAATCACATCTCCAAGTTTGTTGAAGAATCTTTCCCCATTTGAACGATTGAAGCTTGTGGCCCGAAGCCCGAAAACCAGTCAGATCCTGCCATTGATTTCTCAGCCCGTGACTGGGGGTGTTTACACTTATTTTACACTTCCGACTGGTATGCTAACTTCCTGACCTAAAAGCAAGTCGACGGTAAACATGTTATCCCCCATGAATTATGTACGACCCCTTGGGGCGATCAGTATTAAATAAGCCGCAACAACTGTTGCGGAAAAGCTGTTAATCAATGGTCTCTACCTCTTCATAGTGGGGACAATGATTGTGAAGTGAAATATTTTCCTTAAACATACATGTGCCATTGTCAGATGGAGTAGGCCTTGGCGACTGATCTCACTGATTTTCCCTGCCTGACTTCAATTACAGCCTTCCTCAGAATGTCTGCAGGGATATCCCTGTCTGTATTACGCTTCCACTACCTAGGCATGCTGGGAAAAAAAGAAAAGAGTACAAAAAACATTCTGAGTCATCATGAGGGGATGGTTGTAACCTTTTTTAATGAAGTGTTACAACTATCCCCACCCCAAGCAGCCTTTACATAGCTTTACATAGCTTTTACAATGCTTCAAGCATGTGGGTTTGACGTGAGTATAAATTCAAATCATCAAATTAAACTGCAGAAACTGCTACATTGGGTCAAACTAACAGTGTTTTTTATGACACTGCCACCTAAAGAAGTGGACAACAGGACAGGACATTTCAGTAAGAAGATGGACGACAATCAAAATGTGAGTATGACAGCTCTACTAATTACTTTATTATTTTTAGCCATCTACCATATGTAAGTATATGTAAATATGTAAAAGTATATATTATTATGAATTATAATAGTAATATAGCAGGCTACTGCAGGAAAATAATATTGCCAGATCTTATCATCTATTAGAGGGATATATTAGCAACTTTAAACTACAGAATTATAGCGGCAGGGAAATTTGTGCATAAATCCATCCAATCATGTATCCCTCTGCTTCACAGATGTTCTGTTAACCGTTAATTAGTGTGACATTAACGGTCGTTATCTGTCTTAGATTGTAACAACCTTTGCAAAGATGGCAATATCATACTCAGGGAGTGATGTTGTACTGAATATCCGCACGGCTGTGATTTGGTCATAGGTACGACGCCGCAGACTGAGTACCGAAGACAGTCACACCACTGCTGATGTTCAGCACGACATCTCTCCCCTCGTGTGATATTGCTTAATTAAGAAGTTGGAACCAATGAATATTTCCACAACAAGCAAGTGGACACACAGCCCTGACAGTTTAAGTTTGACACATTAACAAAGAAATTACACATCGAGCAGAAAGACAGTAATATTAGCATTCTTTTGAAGAAAAAGATATATCTGGCTCTTTAGTTGCTAAATGCTCCAACAGAAGCGTGTCTGTCTGCTGTTTGGTGCTGAGTAGGTAGTTGTACAGCAGGTTTATCAGATCTTTGTGAAAATGGGAGCGCTGAGACTGAATTAAATCAATGAAGCTGCAGGCTGTAAAACCAAACCAACAAGCTAAATGAGGCTTTTGAGCACTTAGTTAGGCATTTGTGGGTTGGAAACAAGCACATGCATGCAGTCATTTGATTCACAAAAATATAATATAACTAGAATCACTTCCTCGTGGCTGTATCCCTCCGCCAATCAGCCAAGTTGCAATCACAAATATGGCCACAGTCTCTCCTTCCTGAGTTACACAGCACTGAATAATGGCCAGAGGTGTTTTTGCAGAGCTGATGATGTCACAGTGAAGTGAAGTTGACCTTTGACCTTTCGGAGTGTATGAATTTGTGAGTTATGGCCAAAAACCAATTTTGTGAGGTCACAGTGTGCCAGAACAACCACATTCACAAGAGTGGGAGGTCACCTTGACCTTGACCTTTAACCACCTAAAACGAATGAGTTCGTCTTTGCCCCAAATTTTCTGTCTAAGTGTTACTGAGATATCACATTTACAAGGCCAAAACTGTGTTTTGTGAAGTCATCACGACCTTGACCTTTGACCAAAAAAATCTAATCAGTTCATCCTTAAGTCTAAGTGATATTTGAAGTATCGCTTTCACAAGAATGGGATGGACAGACAACCAGAACACAATATGCCTTCGGCTCTGGCTGTGGGGAGGCATAAAAATACTGAGTACTTCAGTTTTAATTGTTGCATTAGGGGGAAACTCAATTAAGAATACCAGAGGTTCTGTGCTCTTGCTGTGCTTTAAACTGATAAAGGCAGTTCTTTCTCACATGTCTACCTGGGCTCCTCAAATGTCAAATGTACGCACAGATGAGAGGAATCCTGTTCATTGCATCAATTTCATGTTGGAAAGATCCCAGGTTATCAAGGCCTGGCAAAGGCAAAGGCAGATGGGGGGGGGGGGGGGGGGGGGTTCTCTCTCTTCTTTTTCCGTGTAGGATAAATGTCACGACGATGAGACTACATCAAGAAAGCAACAAAAGGAACAAAAGCCACATCCATGGCTGGTTATAAACCTGCTGTGACACAGACCCAGTGCACGTGCGTATTTAAAACAACACTCTGCCAACATAAGAGCAGAGAGAGTGGCCATTGTATATTTCATAGGCTCATAAATGTCCACCGTTATGAGCTTGTATTGACAAAACATCGACCTCAAGTGTGGAGCACCAACGTGCCCGTGTTCGCTTTCACTGTTTTTCCTGAGCAAATAAGCCTGTGGGTTCAGAGGATGTCGAGGTGCTAACAGTGTAACCCCGCTCTCAGTCCTTTCGCCTGTAATTTGCAGCATCTGAGACGGGGGAGGGGGGGTTGATTCATGCTGCTACAATACAGGGCTCCATGTACCTGCTGCCTAATCCCATCCACGCTGAATGAGAGGCTGATTAGCAATGCATGGGACCTACTGCAAAATGGCCCTGCCATTGTTATTCCTGCTGACAAAGCAGGCTCGCTGGCTGGCAGGCCGGTTGGCCGCAGTTATATGGAGGATGGAAGAGAGGGGGAGTGGGGGGAGGCGCCTTGGAAGGAGTGGTGGATTGTAAATGAAAAATGAGCAGCCGTAAAAAAGGGGAAAAAAAAGAAAGAAAGTTGACTGACAAGAAGAAGGGGGGGGGGCAAAGGAGAGCAGGTGAGTGAGAAAGGACAATATTCACATACACCTTGCGGTATATGCTATATAAAGTACTTGTGGTCTGGAGCTGTTACTGATGGAGGGGGTGTAAAAGCAGCAACCTAAGAGGCTGACAGAAGGAATTGTCCCATGCCAAAGCCAAAGCTCTCTTTATACGAGACAGGAATTTTAAGCTAAGCCATCCCATACTCAGATACATATATTGAATCTCCAAATAAATACAAAATAAAAACATATTTGTCAAAATTATATATTATACCTATTAGAAATTGGAACAATACATATGTCAATGTATGTCTAGCCCATACAAATATGAATGTTTATGTATTTATGCTTATATAGTAGACATTTGTTACATACATATATATATATATATATATATATATATATATATATATATATCCATCCCAAAGCCTGTCAACATATGTTGATATTAAAAGTCAAAAGTCTGAAACCACTTTTCCAGAATGGGGTGATAGAAATGTTCACAATTAATGAGAAATTAATATGAAATAAATATATGTATTCATATATAAGCATATATAATTTTTGGTTCAATAAACTTACATGTATAAATTAAATATATGTCTTTAACAAATACAGTCACAGCATGTTATTCTATATAAAAAAGTCATCACATATATTTTTAATCTTTGTACATGAATATATATATAAATACATTTTACTGTGGGTAATTCATATATTTGATCAACTTACATCTTCATACTGTATATCCAGAGGATGTATACATGTGATAATAATATAGACATATATTGCAACACCACCCTTGATATATGTAATATACATATAAATTTCTGCGTCTCAGTGATGGTGAGGTAAGTATAATTACATATTAAATGTTACAAAATCAGCAACATTTGTCCCCATTGTCGATGGTTGAGTTGCTTTGTGGGTAATGTAAGATCCAGGTTCTGACCTTCTGTGTGTTCTTCTTCTTCTTCTTCTTCTCTTGACCAGTGTGAGTATTTGCCTCTGCAAGATCTCCACACTGTCGCTTTCTGCCCTGCTCTGCTTGCATGAGAATACTCCAGCTACCCATTTGACAGGCCCGTGTTGTTGCAAAGCCCCTCTCCTGTGGTGTAGCCAGACTTAATGCCAAAGCTTTACCACCATGTTCAGACGTATTACACAGTAAAACTGGATTTGCAGTGTCTATGACAAATCAGCGTCTATGTGACAAACTTTTTAGGGAGAGAGGGGGAAGAGAAATCTGATTCTCTCTTCAAAAAAAGCTGGAAAATATAAGGCTATTAGCCAGCACATATTTCTCCCGTAAGCCTCTTAGGGTGCAGAGAGACACACCTAGGATGCCAGACCGCTCCCTCGGAAGCTAATCCCGAGCCATAACGTAATCTCGTGTTAGGTGATCAAACGGACGAGAGGAGAACCTGAGAGGAGGAATTGTAAGAGCCACAAATCCGCAGGAACAAATCTTATTACGGTGAGAAACCACTGACTTTACCCCGGCATCAACCATATTTACTGCTCAGGCTTCCTGTTAGAGGTGCTCTTTAAGTTGTCACAGTTTCAACTGAACGGGAAGATATAGCAGCTCGTAAAAAGGGAGCTGTTACGTGGGTTTGCTGCTGCTCCCTCTCCTGCTGTCACCAACAGAAGTCTGTGCATTAGTTTGGTTTTTAGAGGCAAAACACATCCCACTGAGGCTGAATTCACACTGCAAATTAGTATTTGATTTGCACCCTGTGAATAAACCATGCTGTTGTACTTTTCTCACCCGGTTTCTGAACTTTCAAAGAAAAATAAATGATTGTGCACCAAAACAAGGATCAGCTGGGTGGAATCAAATGGGTGTGTTGACACAGCGAGAGGAGAATGTAATGACTGATGAGAAAACAACAGCAGTTTAAAAGAAACAACTGTATGTAATAAGCTCAGGCTGAGTTTTCACCAAGAGTAATCAGACTCATTTATACGGGCAGGCAGGGGTCGGCTATCAATTCCAACTCTTCCTGTGGAGCATTTGTGCTTCTGACATCACATCCTGTGATCGTGTTCAAACAGCGGCCCCTGCAGCGACAGCCAGCATGCATGCCCTTTTGGGATAATGCCCCAAGAGCAGCAACTTATTCAAATTTTTCTGAAACCAAATCCTCAGTGGCCTGAACACGTTTATAGAATCAATCAAGCAAAATCAGAAACAGATGTCACAGATCTCGTTTCACCTTTTTACAAAACTCTAAACACATTTCACTCACTGAAACACACTGTGCTCTGTGATGCACTCATGATGTACAATGGTGACCACAGGTGGCAGAAGCTAATTAAGCGAAATCACATGTGAGGATGTGTGATTTCGCTTGTATGTGACAGTTCTACGAGCGCCATATTAGTTACATAAGCAACAACAGATTATGATTTGTTTGTTTATGTCATCGTTTATTTGGCAACACCAACACAAATAGTTCTGCAACTGGACTGGTGTGTCCAGGCTTCTTCTCTTCATCCTCTTCTGATGACCGGACATCATTTCATTCAAATGTTGTTTCTGGAAATATTTTCATCTTTGTAAACTTTGTTACAATCTAAGATAGATAACGAGCTAATTAACTTTTACAATTTTTTTTTTTTTACCACTGCTGCATTACAATATCGAAAATAACTTGTTTTTTTCAAAACACTTCACACAATTCACAAATCCAAACACCCAGAGTGAAGAACATCTCATATATCCTGCTAAATGAAGCTCTGCATTCAAAACGACATAAACTCTTATCAAAATCAAACTTTTGCACCAAACGGCAAACACTTGCTTCAAATGACACATTATTTTCCAGTCAACTACACACTGTTGTGCTCAATCCAAGACACTCTCATCTTTGGTGGTCGTGTCATCATAGTTCTCAATGAGGAGAATTCTGCTGAGAGAAATTGTTCAAGTCTACGGAAATATGTGCAGAAACACAAACAAAACCTTTCAATTTTCTCCACAACAAACCAAATCAGTCAGTCTATCAATTAATCAATGAATCAGTCAAATGCACAGTACATCCTACATCATGGTTACAGGAACAAAAAAAGCTCTGGGTCTGTCCACAGCACCTCATCAACATCAGCGAGGGAAGAATCATATCCAGCCCTGGACAGCACTCACATCGACATCATCACATGCCTCTTCCATTGCCTGCAGAAGAGCCATGTGCACATAGGGCTGATGGTCATACACCTTCCTCTGCCATGCAGAGAAGAACTCAGCTGGGCTGAGAAATGGAGAGTAGGGTGGGAGGTACTGAGCAAGAAATTGTGGGTGGTCAACAAACCAGTTTTGGCTGCACCACAAATATCAGGCGCTGTCTCCAGTAGATTGAGTGAATTCTGAGATGCCTGCTAGACATAACCCCCCCGCCCCCCTGTATGATCCAACACCAATCCCATCAGTTGTGTAATTGTGGTGTTCTTTTGAACGCCATCGCCCACGTCTGTATGCTTCCTTCCATGCTTTCATTTTTATTTATTCAATTTTGTTTTATTGTTTTTATTCCTCTGTGCCAGCAACAGTCAAAGCCAGAGGCATATTGTTTTCATGTCAACTTGGACACGAGGATGAAATGATTCGATTTTTGTGGTCAAAGGTCAAATGTCAAAGATCAAGGTGACCTCACAAAACATGGTTAAGGCCTTGTGAACAAAATATCTCTTGAGGGAATATCGTCAATTTTTGGTAAAAAACGTTCACATTGACTCAAGGACAAACTTTGGTGGTCAAAGGTCAAAGGTCAAGGTCATGATGACCTCAGGAAACTCTTTTTAGCCATTACTGAAGACTTCACACAGTAATTATGATCAAATTTCACACAAATGGTTGATATTTTCTCTGACTCTGGATAAACAGGAATGTAACCTGAAACTAGTCTGAGTGGAGGAGGCAGACGACCACCAGGAGGTGATTCTAGTTAAATGCTATTTTAATGTATTTAGATTCCTCTGTAAAGCACTTTGAATTGCCTCGTGTCTGAAAGGTGCTGTATAAACAAACTTGCTACTTCAACTGTCGATTTTATCGATAAGCAGCCAAATGACTGAGACTCGCATCCCATTGTTTTTAGAACACCTGCATGCATCTGTCCCTTTCACCTCACACAGTACCTCCGCCTCACATCCCTCTCTCCCTCCTGCCTCGCTTACAGTTTGTTGAACGTAGCTGGAGGTGGAAACTGCCCAAATCTATTTTTACCCATCCAATTAAAGAAAAAAGTAGCAGAACACTGCCCAGTCTGGCAACACTGACTGTGCTGCTTCTTTGCTGTTCTTTTTTTTTGACAGTCGGAGCAGGGAGGAGTACTGATATGCAAACAGGTAATTAACGGTATGTCTACATCTGTGTATGGCAAAACTGTAGGAGTGGAAATCTGACCCAGTTTCACAGTAATTGAGATTTATCAAACAGAACCACCTTGAGGGAGACAGAACACATGCACAGAGACAAACAGGAACATCTTCTAAAACTTGCAGCGCACATAATATGACACAGGAGAGCGGTGTTTGACTCCCATGTGAAACTAGCCTTTTAAATTGTAACTATGACAACAACGATTATCTAATGTTGAGGAAGTACTTATTTTAACCCACATCACCATCTTTTCCTGAACCTAACCAAGCCATGTCCATTATTACAGTAATTATTATAGTAACCATGGCGACAAAGGTAGGTACGCCACTGTCAGTGCAGTTTGCGCATGGGTGCTATTTCAGGAGACACTATGGGTGGTATCAGGGGGTTGGAAAAAACAATCTACATGGTTGTTCAGGTTGGAGGACTGGTCTGTCTGGAGTGACCGACCCGACTGTCAGCCCATTAGGTGGAAGGTGGACCATGCTTTCAAATATCCTGCAGTAATCTAAAGCTAAACACTCCATTAGCACAATGAAAAGTTGTGTTGCATTAGCTACTAGCAGTTCCTCTAACGCACTGTAACAATGTGCAACCTCTAGATTACTGATACTGACGACGCCCTAAATTTGATGATTTTGAAGACATAATCTCATGGACATCAGAAACAGCTATCACTGTTAATCAAAGCTATCCAGTAGTGTGTGTTTGAAGTCTGTATGTATTCCACTTTCTTTTATGACTCTGAAAAGAATGGGTGTGATTGTTCACTTTTTTCCTAACTTAATCGCTGGCATCGCTGCTCAAATGCACTTCAGTACTTACAACAGTAAGTGAACGCATCACCAATCTCATGGTCCGATGAGCAGCACTGTTCGTACGTTCAACCTGTTGCAGGTCCAAGCACTGTACATAAGGTTAATAGCTCAGCAACCCTTTGCTTTGGACAGAGGTATCAGAATGTGATTGTTTCTATGGGTTTTCACAGTTGTTCTAATAGGGAACTAATGAGGGAACTAGAATCACCACCTCATGGTTGTTTCCTCCAGCAACCAGCCAAGTTGTGGGAAAGGTCATTGAGGTCATTGAGACATATAGAAAATATGGGGTTAGACAGGCAACAAGGTTGTGAAGGTTGTAAGTTGGATGTCTGAAAAGAAATCAGAATATACAAGTGATTGAATTCATTTATGTGCTTGCATAAAACTATATTGTTAATCCAAACTTTAATTCAGGTGCAAATATTGTAAATTGAGTTTTGAGCCCATTTTCTTTTAAAAAATAACCGGGTGCTGCTGATGCTAATAATCTCATTGAAGAGTAACTGTTAGTAACTGTTGAATTGGCAGGTAAATTCAAATCACACACATTGATAAATATACCTGGGTGGTCCCAGAGACTCTCAGTTTTAGTTTTCATGTTGATCCAATCTAAGGTTTGGGTAAACAGCTATCAACATTAGATCTTAATGAGACACATTGCTGGAGATTGTAACCGGGACTGGTTGTCCTCACTTAACAGCAAACCTCGACCAAATCGTAAATACCCAGAGAAAGCCTCTCTTCAAGTACATTTTGGGGCACAGGAAATTGCAGTCATACTGGAAGTACGGGAGAGAGAGTGGGGGAAGACACTGGCCAGGGGTGGAACCAGCAGGATCTGATGCTCGGGGATCCACTCTGCCATTTGGGTTGCCCCAAGAAATTCTCTAGTCTTGATTTTGTCACAGTTCTGCATCTCAGGTCACCTGCCTCACTTCAGCATTGTTTGTCAGCCAGATTCCAGTCAGTAATTTTCCATTCACCCTGTTCTCCCTCACCTCCCTGCATTAGCCACTCCCACCTCATCACACAACTCCATTCACCTGGTCACACAGCTGCTACTGATTACCCTCACCCAGTATACAAACCCCAGCCTTCCAGTCATTCTTTGCCAGATTGATCTTTGCCGTCACCTATGCAAGACTTTCCCGCATTTGCCATTTGGATCTCCTGTTGCTGACTCAGCCTGTTTTTCGATTCCCCCTCTTCGCCTGTCCCCCCGGTACACGATTAGCCTTTTGAACCCGACCTTGAGACTCCTGAGAGTTGTATGCTGCATCTGGGTCTACCTCCAGCCCGTTGCAGATTTATTCTTAACAATTGCTCCTCATAAATTTCCTGATGAGTGACAATGGTCACTCATCATTTGCAAAAATACCAAATAATAATTATTAAAGGAACAGTCACACAAGCTTAACTCTGAAAATCAAGACTACAAATTCTTCTTAGACAAGATTTTAAAACATCGCTGCTTTTCTTTTACTTTTTACTTTCATGATGCTTTTACTAAAATTACAAATAAACAGGCTCCCTTGGTTTTTTGCTCCTGTCCAGTCTACTAAAAGAAAGGGATGTTGCCTGCGCTGAGGTCAGGAAACCCAAGTCTCTGACTGACTGGCTGAGTTTTAGACAGCTTTGAAATCATTTAGCCTCGCTCATCAAAAAGGATAAATCTGAGTTCTACCTAAAACTACTAGTAAACTTAAAGGATCCTAAGGAAAACTGGAACCTAATCAATTGTTCATATGAAAATGTAAACAAATGAACAACCAGCGTGCATTGGAAAGGACTAATGTACTTATGTATAAGGGTTTAACGGGACGCAAAACTCACATTTCACATCAACAGAACCTTAACACTTTCCAGGTTGAGTCGCCGGTATGAAATTCAGTTACAGAATCTTTGTAATCCAACCTTGACCAGAACTGTCGTTTTGAAGACTTTGCTAAAGCATAAAGATAAGTCCAGCACTGAATGTCTTCTATGATTATATTCATCATTTTTTCGACATTTAAAGGAAACTGCTGAATTCAGTCTTGAAAAGGTTTTATCTAACGCAGTCGCTGCCGCGATTAGTCACTATAATTGACTATGAAAATGCATCAACATCAATATTTTAAATCGACAAATGGTTTCCCATACATTGATTTATTTGTGGCAGTCAGTATTAACCGCCATACATTTATTTTCTATCCATTATTTATGTTTGCACTGCTTCTCTGTCCTCGGCTGCACTGGACACAGAACCAGGTGAAGTGAAGATAACTGAAGATTACTGGAGCTGACCACAACTGTCACTGAACTTTACTGTAAGTACAATAAAATAAATGAATAAAAAGCAAAAGGAACTTTATCAAACCACCTGTTGAACAAGCAACAAACACAAAAGCGATATTTTCATCTGATTCTCTCCGTCGACTTCACACAACAACATCACGCTGGTTAAGCTCACAGTGAATTGTTATGAAAAGCTAAAAGGAAAACTGTCTGTATGTGAGTCTGACTGATGATCTTAGTTCACCATGAATCTTAAACGTGGCAGATTGTAATAAACTGAGCGACTGGCTGAAACAAACCAGAACACTCAATTCTAATCCTGTTCTGAATTTATTCTTTTTAAAAATGATCATTTAAAAAAACAACAACAACAACAAAAAAATAATTCTTTAGTAATGATAAAGAACCAGTAATAGTGTGCGCTGGATCAATATGTGATACGGATAAGATAAAGATAAAGTCAGCTGGTTAGTGTCTGACTTTGAGAGGATGAGCACATTCACATCCCTTCACTCTAAACCAGTGTTGTTTTGTGATTGTTATTTTTTATGGCGCACAGTGCGATCAGTCACAAACATGTGAAGGATTACTTCATGTGTAAGTGTCTGTTCATTAGTAGACGGAGCGTTTTAATATCTTTTGTCTTTGTAGCTGATAGATACTCTCAGAAAGTCATAAAGTCACTGAATAAGTGTTTCTATCCCACAATCTGGGCTTATTGATCATAACAGACTGTCGTTAAGATTGCCTTGAGGAAACATAATCAGTTAGATTAATTCATAGAGGAAAAAGTCATCAGTAGCAACCCTGAATTCAGTCCTTTAAAAGCTGTCATATTCAGACATGTTTAATGCACAGGCAGTTTTATGCGCGTAAGTGCTGTTTTTATACTATATAGCCTAGTTAACATGTGCGCCGCTCTGCAGCAGCGCTGTGACTCTTGCTGAGTGAAGCATTTGCGACGGATCCATGACACATTCACAGCTCAGACTTTAAGAAATAATTGTGAGCTTGTTAATCCATTGATATATTTCACACAAACAGAAGAGAGGCGATGCAGATATGCAATACTCCATAACTACTGTACATTCACGCTGCATTAATCCCTCTCTCCTGTAGCCAATTGAAAAGATACACAGTTCTGTTGTTGACCTTTCTGTGTTCAAACAAATGATGAATAGAACGTGTGGTGCTATACAACGGTTTGTTCAGTCTTTTGTGCAAGCTGTTTCCTTTTCAGCGCATTGTGTCTCTGTGAAACGCCTTTTGTTTTCCGGAGGCAAAGAGAGGCTTAGCATGCATGCCAAACAAGCCTCTCCAGTATGTCATCACAAAACATGTGATAAGCATCTGCTTTCCATTAACAAATGAAAACAAAGACACCAGATTGAGCAGCCTCCGTGGCCTTGTGATCTTCTTCTTCGAGCGTTTTCAAATCCTCGCCGAGATACGACCGACTTGACAATCTGAGCTGAAACGTGTGGAGAAATGGAGTATTTGTCTGTGTTTTCTGAGAGTTGACTGTGGGTCCCCCTTTGTGCTCGGTGCACCCTGACTGTTCCCGCTCTCTGTTGGATACGCTGTGTCCCAAAAAGCCAGGCCCGTAATCCCATTAGGGACACTTGACTGGTGGAGCTAATTAGGGCCACGAACATTGTCTACCATCTATGGATCAAGTCTCATGGACCAGTGAGCTAACAGCCTGAGCATTGGCCCTGACATCTGGACACAACATGGGCTGATCCATAGTCCCCATCCATGGGAATGCTAATTACCTCCTTCAATTCATCCGAGCATCGACCTAGACCCGAGTCGTGTCTTTACATCTTTTAATGAACGCGCCCTAAACCTCTGAGGGTGCCTTCCTGTTGCGTCTTAAAAAAAAGTGAAAGGCTGGATTTTTACACAATAAAAAAGCATGAAATGAGCCTTGATTGCTCTCTGTGAAGTGACTTGGACCTAGAGGTGTTTCTGGAACTGTGCACATTTTTATTTGTGCTTTTCAGGGCTCTGACATTCTGCATGAAGAAAGCTTGTCCAGAAAGCAGGATCAACCTTTTGTACCTCGCACAAAGGTAATTTGAGCCTGACAGAAAGATGAGGCATTCAAATTCCAGGGGGGGGGGGATTTCTTTTAGACTGATTTCCATCCTGCTCTTGCTTTGCATAGCTGTGTTGATGAAATCATGAAAAAGAAGTAGCAGCAGATGCATGATTCCTCACCGTGTTACTGATGCATGAATGCATTTACATGTCGAGAGGTCTAAGTTTAAGCGAGGCAGAGAGCGAAACAAAGGCAGAACCTCTCATACACTCCTTTTGGCTCCCATCTCTCTCTCTCTCTCTGGAGTTCCAGCCGGAAACTACAATACAGCCTTAGAGAAGTGTGGTCCAGTCAAGCAGCATAAGAGGATTGGAGCTCAGATACCACTTGATTAGGCCGCGGTGAATGGAGCTATGTGCTCAGTCCCAACAGGATTTCCATGGCACTTGACTGGGAACATACAGGCTTTTTACCCAATGCCGAGAAACATCCCACGATCTGTTGCTTTCTCTCTTTGTGTGCATGAATTCAACAACGGGAATAAGAACACCAAGAAATCTTTAAACCTGCTCACTTATTCTGCACAGAAAAGAAGAATGCATGCTACCCTGCTGCTTAAATGAGTTGTACCCCTGGAACAGGCCGTGGAGCTTACACTAACCTAATTACTATGTGATAGAGGCGAGTTTGGAGCCGCTCTAATTAATGCAAGCTTAGAAACACAATGGTTGTTGTTTTCTCAAGTGGACAGGGAATTGCTATGAAATGTAGATAAACTATTCAAACATTAGGAGAGCAGTCATGGTTAATTTGCACTTACAAATCCACCTCTCAGCACTATAGAAGTGTTTAAATGTGAAAGCTGACCTTCCTTTTGCTGAGGCTTCCCGGCCTTTCTGTAAATATGTGCACTTGATTCGCCACGTCCCCACAGACAGCCAGCGCTGCAGAGCTGCAGGGGATTTTATTGGACTCTTTACAAAGGCTGGTAAAGTTTGACAGCTCTGCTTGCTAAAAAGCAAAGTAAATCTGTCAGTCATCGCTATGTAAAACACTGGCTGCGAGTGATGGAGCGGAAATTAGAGATGGAGTGTGAAACCCAAACTGTACATTAAGTTTGAAGTGAAGTTTTTTCTCCATAAGGTTAAAATTATATACCTGATATAACACATGGAGCTAAACGTCTAGTGTATTTACCCTTTCATGTATGAATTATGAAAGCCCAAGTCAAGATTTCTTTTCTCTGTGTTTTTATACTTCAGTAGGCATGAAGAAAATATTTTGAATTTAATTGTTTAGTTTCCACGTGGGAACGGACACAGAAACATTATATGTGTGGGTCTTTTAATCCTGGACTGAACTTTAATAAGACAACAGCGTCAATACTGTAATTTCCAAGATATGTAAAAAATTTACAGTTGCAACAAAACTGAATGGCATTTTTCCCGTTTACTGTACTCTTCCTGTTCTGACATTAATCTCATAGACTGTAGAGGCAACTGTAACTCGTATAGCTAATATAAAAACAACACAGTCACTATAGACCAGTGGTTCCCAACCTGTAAGCTGGGGGCCCACTGGTGGGCCGTAAAGTTACTCCAAATGGGCTGAAAAATCATTTGCTAAAAAGAACAATTTTTGTGAAAAAATTTAATTATAAAAAAAAAAAAAAAATAGAAATGCCACTCTGCCACCAGACCATATCATATACTTATATGCTATCTCAGTCTGATTGCACACTAAAAGATCACAGTCATGGCACAGGCTTGAGAATCATAATGGATAGCTGGTGATGGTGAATCAACAAGTGATATCTACCCCGTCAGACAAAAAAGAAAAATTTAGCTTCCGCTGCTTTCAGTTCAGTCCTGAGTGTTCAATCATTATCATTAAAATGGAAATTGCTCTGAGAAGACATTATTTGGCCTCTGAGTCAGATGTGGGCTGTCAACATTTTTTGAGATTTTCAAGTGGGCCATGAGTAGGGAGCCACTGATATAGACAATACAGACACAAAAGAAATAATCATAAAGAGACATAAGAAACAAAGCAAATACATTCATTTGTTCAACCTCACAGCTGACTCACAGTGAAGTATATTAATTCATGACAAATGTACATTTGTAAACAAAATAGTACCAAATACATTTTGAATTACTCTCACTCCCATGTGCAGTAACACTCACAGCTGGAAGTTAACACAGTATATTTCCCCTCTAAAGTCAGAAACACACAAAATGATCACATTTATTTCGAAACAGCATATAACACGATGATATGATTAAATGTTCTTTTACAACACTCACACTGCTCTGCTGTTCACACACACACCACACCTCATGTCTATAGAAACCGGCTCCTTACAAAGTCATCACTCATCATCCTTACTCGCTTAATTATGAGCTCATCAGCTGACATTAATGACTATATATAGTATTCATTTGTTACTATAAGGCTCCTTTTTACCAGTTAATGAGTAGTAAGCATTAACTTGATCTTGCCAAATAGTGAGCCTTCATCAGTGTATGAAAACTGTTTTATAACTTGTTCATAATCATTTATTTATGGTTTATAAAGTGTTAACAAGCTAATCAATAAACAAGTTATAAATCCTTTATAAGGGTAGTGTTACCAATCTTTGCAGTTGTCCACTATACTTTCAGACAGCTGAATGTAGCCTGATTCAAGTACAGCTGAATGATGCTGTACGTTGCACTATATATTCATAGCAGCCTTAAATCAAATCTGTTTTTTAATAATAATTGTATAAAAAGATGGACATGTGTCCACTAAAAGGACAGTGGGACTGAATCAGTTGTGTACAGAGACAGAAGAAGAATTGTGTATGGGATGTAAAATAAGAGATGGGAAGTGAACTGAGTGCTCTGTGTCTTCATTGCTGCTGAACTTTAACTGTATCTTGCAGGAATTTCATTTTGAGTGAGTTAATTGAATTTCTATATTCTTCCTTCCAGGCCTTCACCAGCCAGTTTTGTTAAAGGTTTACAAAAAGAGGTTGCTCCTAATGAGAATCAGGCAACTCTTCAATTCTGTTTCGCTCTTTTTTAGCTTCTTTCAGCTCATTGTTTTTATTCTCAACTATCAACGTTGTTTCCAGCAGCAGCAGGTAGCTGAAGCGAAAGGCTCTGATAAGTGCAATGTACAGCTCAGCACCAAACAGCAATACTCACATTTGCAGTATGGACTAATGAAGTGTGGATTCATGCGTTAAAGATTCGGAGAAATATGTTTTATTCTTAAAAAAAAAAAAGAACTTTTCAAAATAACCTCATGTCTCTTTTATGTACAATCAACCTGCATCCTTCTTTAATAACAGTATTACTCCTCTCAGCTCCTGAATGTGTGTTTTCTTACTGTCGTCTGATTGTAACTGTGATACTGTAAGACTCATTTGTTGTAACAAACCATCTGAGCTGGATTGTGCCATGTACAGCATTTATAGTTGTGTGAGTGACAGGACATCCTTATTAATTGAGTCTTTTGTAATAAGCCCTGATAATCCTCCAAAGCTTGCAGTCTTATCAGGCACTCGGGCACTGTGGCAATAACCAGAAATATGTCTCAACAACTAATTAGTGCCACAGGTGCTCAGCTCCGAGGCATCTATTAATATTCTGTTTTCGGGTTTATTATTCTTCCACCAAATTTCGGCGCGTAACTCGTCCCGCAGCTTTGAGAAAACCCCGGTAATATATACATCAAAACGTGCGTCTTGATCCCGAAAGGGGTGCTATGACTTTTGGTGGTAAAATTCCAATTTTTCCCAAAGTTATTCCCAAAAAACTGGGAATAAATAATGCATTAGAAATGCATTGGAATTTTCTTTAGTAACCCACCTTTTTTCTACAAAATTGCACCTTTTTTCTGAGTCACCCAGCTCTCTCATACCTGCACGTAGAAATGTGATTCAAAC
>NW_019525485.1:3202515-3203582 GCF_002814215.2 Seriola lalandi dorsalis | reverse complement strand
TCTTCTCTAGGTTTGTGTTTTGTTGGTGTCCTTGTCACTACTGGTAGCATGAGGTGGTACCTGCAGGTCAATCAGGTTGCAAGAAGGTTTGCTGCGTCTCTCTCACAGTCTCAAGAGCATGGAGGAGATACCAGGAGACCGGCCGTTACACGAGGAGAGCTGGACAGGGCCGTAGAAGGGCATCAACCCAGCAGCAGGACCGGTACCTGCTCCTTTGTGAGAGGAGCAACAGGAGGAGCACTGCCAGAGCCCAACATAACCTCCAGCAGGATACTGGTGTACATGTTTCTGACCAAACTGTCAGAAACAGACTCCATGAGGGCGGCATGAGGCCCCACGTCCTCTAGTGGGACCTGTGCTAACAGCCCAGCACCCTGCAGCTCGACTGGCATTCGCCAGAGAACACTATTGGCTGTCTGTCATTGGCGCCCCGTCCTCTTCACAGAGAAGACCAGGTTCACACTGAGCACATGTGACAGGTGTGAAAGAGTCTGGAGACGGCGTGGTGAACGTTATGCTGCCTGTAACATCATCCAGCATGACCGGCTGGTGGTGGGTCAGTGATGGTCCAGCCCTCAATGGGTTGATGATTTTGGTTTGTTGTTGTTGTTATGTCATTTTGTTCTCAACAAATTATACAATGTACATCTGTAAAGATCCATAAATATAGAGCTCTTCTCTTTCAGATCTGTCCAGCTTGTAGTCGTCATGAAGAACAGGCAGATTGAATCTCTAGTTAACAATATCATCAGCATAACAAAATACTATAGTCTATACAGAAATTTAATTTGACTAAATCCCGTCCCGTTGTGAAATTCACTAAAAATGAATTTTCTCTAGTTAACAATTGTCTAGAAATGTCAAAAGTGTCTGACAGGAAACTATACACTTAAATCTGAATATACTTTCCTCTGATCTCTTGCTCAGTTCCTTATTTCTATTTAATCATTATTTTACTGGCTCAGCTTTCTCTATTTGTATATTTCTTTCATCTTATCCTATTTAGTGGTTAGGAAAGGAGGATTTATCCTCCATGTGTTATAAATAAAGTTAGTCAAAAAAAAAAA
>NW_019525485.1:3175790-3202473 GCF_002814215.2 Seriola lalandi dorsalis | reverse complement strand
ACATTGTTTTATATCAGAGTCTTTTATATCAAGACATTTCTCAAAACCAGAATATGATCAGGGTGACTTTTGAACACTGGAAATAAATCATGTACTCATCCCGGCAGTAGCCCCCGTGGCACTCAAAATTTCCCTGGAATTTTCTAGTTGCTAATACTGTTGCTGTGGGTGCTGGGACGGACCCATGGCATCTAATCATGTTGCTAGCCATCTTTATCTGCGAAAACTAGTTGTATACTTGAGCCAATTTTGGTTGCAGTTGGATAAGAGCAGGTTGAAGAGCAATTGAATTGACAACACCCACAAATGTTTGTTAGCCAATCATGGAAAAACTACATATACCACCTCCAGGTTGTTTCCTCCATCAACCAGCCAACTTGCAGAAAATATGGTCACAATCTTTCCTTCCTGAGTTACAGTGTTGAATAATGGTCAGAAGTTTTATAATGTGGAGTTGACTTTTGACCTTTTGGATGTAAAATGTCATTGTTTAATTTTATCCTTTATAGGTTAAGAGGTTTGAGATAAATTGTTTTATAATTAGTGAATGAATTAATGAGTTGGCCAAAAAAATGTTTTGTGAGGTCACAGTATGATCCACCAAAATCTAATCGCTTTGGCCTTGAGTCCTAATGAATGTTTCTGCCATATTTGAAGTTCCATCAAGGCGTTACTGAGGTATCGTGTTTAAACCTAAACTCAAAACGAACCCCTTCAGCCTGGCTTTTAATTTAAATATGATTTTTAGTCATTAGTCACTTTATTTGATCGATTAATATTGTGTCCACGAGAATGGGACGGACAGACAACCCAAAGACAAGAATATCCCTCCGGCTCTGACTGTCGCTGGCACGGAGGCATAATAATTCATTATGCTTCAAGTCAAACACGTTTTCAGTGTTTGGGGTCATGCAAACATGGTTTGTACCAGGTCTGGTGATTAAAGATGTGGAATAGTGACTAACTAGAATTAGCACCTTGCGGTTGTATGTGTCACAATCTCCCCTTCCTGAATTACAGCAAACATTATAATGTCATGGTGAGTTTGACCTTGGAACTTTTGGATATTAAAGGTTACCACTTCATCATTTTATACTATAACACATTTGCGTTATATTGGGTCATAATTAGTTTGGCTATGAATCCAGAATTCCCACACTGTGTTTTGTGATGTCACAGTGACCTTGACCTTTGACCACCAAACTCTTATCAGATCATCCTTGAGTCCAAGTGAATGTTTGTGCCAGATGTAATGAAATCCCCTCTTATCTGAAATGGTTCAAATTAATTTGCACTATAATGGGAAAGTTAAATTCACATAACAAAACTGTCAGTGCAGTGGTTCTTAAAAAGCATATTCACAGCAGCTGGGAGCAGTTTCACCTCAGCTGTTAATTGCAGAGAGGTGAGAGTTTGACTTGATTAACTGAAGAGGGGATAAAGTGTTAAGTCACTGACAGAGAGACAGTCAGTCAGTCAGTTTATTTTATCAAACAATTGTTAATACCCATATCAACTGCACATTTAAAACACACATTCTGTAAATTCGGCCTCTAGGAGTCTCTCAGTGAAAACAATAACAAAAGATGCTGTTGGGTGACATCATGAAATAGTGTGGGATCATGGGAGTTTTTGTCTTCACAACATTGCCATCTCAGAGCAGCTGGGAGTTGAGACTGCTTGTTTCTCTGATAATGTATGAACCAGACGTTCAGCAGGTTTTTACCAGCAACTGAATTATCCACTGAGGTGTCCTCCTCTCCATAACAAACACACCAGGGGATTAAAACCAGTACAAACACCCAGAAAGCAGTTTACCTTTAAAAATAAGACATTTACAGTACTTGTCCAGCAGCTGAGAGCTGAGCTGTCTAACATTTCCTCAGCTTGTTTCTCTGATAACTTCAGATCCAGACGTCCGACGACTAAAATCCTTCATCTGGTTCAAATATGGAGCTGAAAACCACCAAGGTGTAAAAATTGTATGTGGCTTTAAACTAGATAAAAGTCAATGTTGAGCTTCTGTCAGACAAACACACTGACACATGATCATAGATGATATGATGTCATTGACAGGAGACCAAATGACAAGTACTGTTACCATGATTAAGATAACTTAATCATAACTTAATTATATATAGTTAAATATGTATAACCTTCAACATTTCACATATCACTGAAAACCTAGATACTGATGTTGATGCCTCAAGTATGGAGACACCATTACAGTCCTTTTAGGAGCTGAGTCCTTTAGGTTGGGATGTTGGGAACCAATTACCTTCCATTTGCCTCTTGGAATAGAATTGTACTTAAACAGCAAACTGGACTGGACCAGGAACTCTGCAGCTCTGTACAGGAAGGGGTTGGCTTTTATCTGTGGCACCACGCTGCGGTTGTTATATGATTCTGTGGGGGCCAGCAACATTTTCTATGTCTGCTGGGGCAGAAGCCTGAGGATGGCTGACACCAACAGATTTTGTCCTGGGGATGGAGCTGGACCCTCTGCATTTACAATGCTCAAAAAAATTAAGGGAAGACTTAAATCACACATCAGATCTCGATGAACAAATTATTCAAGTTAAAAATCTTTACAGATGTACACTGTATAATTTGTTGAGAACAAAATGACATAATAACAGTCAATGAAAACCAAAATCATCAACCCACTGAGGGCTGGATTCACAATCACACCCAAAATCAAAGTGAAAAATCTAAACCACAGGCTGATCCAACTTGTGTGAACTTCATCACAGCAACTTATAATGTGACTCAGTAGTGCGTATGGCCCCGCGTGCCTGTATGCACTCCTGAAAACTTCTGGGCGTGCTCTCGATGAGTTGGCAGATAGCGTCCTGGGGGATCTCCTCCCAGACCTGGATCAGGGCATCAGTGAGCTCCTGGACAGTCTGTTATAGTACTTGGCGGTGTCTTATGCACCGATACATAACGTCCCATAGGTGCTGGGGGACGTGAGGGCCAGTCAATGGCATCAATGCCTTCATCATCCAGGAACTGCCTACACACTTTGGCCACATGAGGCCGGGCGTTGTCCTGCAGCAGGAGGAACCCAGGGCCACTGTGTAGCGAAACACAAATTTAGAGAAGAATCAGTCGGGAAGGATCAGGAGAGAGCAACTCTCTGTGGCCACCACATGTAAAACCATTCCCTTTTTGGGGATTCTCTTGCTTTTGCCTCATTGCACCTGTTGTCACTTTCATTTGCACCAAAGCAGCTGAAACTGATTCACAATCACTTGTGCTTCCTAAATGGACAGATTGATATCCATGGAGTTTAAGTGACTTGGATTTATATTGTGATGATTAAGTTTTCCCTTCATTTTGTGGGCAGTGTAATTGCAGAAAGGAGGATGAAGTCAAAACTCCCATCCTCTACACAGTGTTCTGGTCGGCCAGAGGAGAATCCACTGAACCACCACCACATGTGACCATCCAGTTGTACAGTTCTTTCCCTTTGTGCACATCTCCATCAGAACTCTGCTGTTAAACTACTGTTGATTCCCAGTTGACCCACATTACACTCTTCATTCAGTTTACCTTGCTTAAATTCTGTTTTTCACTTTGTCATTATGAGGTATTGAGGGAAAAAATTGATAATTTTTTCTATTTCTGCCTGACAAAATGTGAAAAATTGAAGGGATGTCAAAAGTTTCAGAATGCACTACATTTTGGGAAAAAAAATTTAATTATGGTTTGCAAGAGTGATGTAGAAATTGATCATCAAATTGCAAATTCCTCTGAAGAGGAATCACAGGTCGTACGACGGATAATTAGGACCACATTGAGGAACAGAAAATCTGAAATTTTGAGAATACAATATTTCGAGAATAAATTCATAATTTTACAAGAATAAAATCATGATATTATGAGAATAAAGTGGTCATTTTAGGTTCTGTGTTGTTTTAAAGAGGAAATATCAGAAGCATTAAAATGAGGAATGTGGCGCATCCTGTGAAGTTGTACTTTAGCAGAGGTTTTACAAATAAGGAGAAACTTCATCTTTTGGCTCATCAGTATCAGCATCATCATCATCATCAGCATCAGCATCTGGACATTGGAAAGATTGTTTACAAACTGAGTCTATTCTATAGTTAGAAATACAAACAGCAGCTGCCAGAAGTAGCTCAGACTGACACTGACTGTCCTTTCACCTGTTTGATTGGTTGATGTAATATTCCTAAAAATGTTGGGGTTTTTTAGTGGGTTCCAGGGTGGAGAACACCAAATTCATACTGGCACAATTTCAGTCTGTATCATAGGGTTAGTTCATTAATGATACAAAGATTTAAGCCACATTTCTAACTACAACAACTTGTTACATTGGAAGTTTTTTGTTTTTTTTCCATTTCCAAGGTAACGGGCTGCAGTAGATTAGATGTACTTGGTCAAAAAGGCTCATTGCTCTCAGAATTGAGATAAAGTTATTTTTCTTTAGTTGAATAGTCTTAAAACATGTCCTATGTTTGAAAAAAATGTAATAACACAATCAATGATGTACAAGCTGAACGATGTGCAAGTTGAATTGAACAGGTTGGCATTTCTCAGATTTCAATACACACCAAATATCTTGATTTTTTTTCTCAGCGGATAAAAATAATTATATGACATTAGGACTAACTGCTGATCAATGTAAGGCACCACATGTAGGTATTTGTGTTTCAAATGTATCCTGAATTTCAAGTGCAGTGGCATGAATGCCTTTCAAATCAGTTAAAAGCACCCTTTTGGTTTATAGCTTGCGTTTTAGGACAGTTTATAAATGCAGACAAGATGACTTATGTTAGAGGTCTGCTGGTTTCACTGTATGGACACTGAAAAAAGAAAATGTTCAAGCAATGTAAAATGTCATGTTGAGCATCATGGACCACTGCCAAGGAGATGTATTGTATGTCATTCATAGCACACAATGTATTTTTAATGTTTCAGGAAGTGTGGGAGAAAAATGGCTGCTGCTGAGAAATTATATATGTACCCTGATGTTCATTGTATTCTGTATCGATGGCAACTGTGTAATTATATAACCTCAATTTCAGTGTGTCATATCATGTATGTTTTTACATGCCCCCGACAACCCCAGCTGAGGAAAAGGTCTGTAAGTGAATAAAAAATAGGAAAACCTTTGGGGAAGCAGGAAACTAAGTAGAAACACAACTCATTTGGTGGGAGATAGGAATATGTTATCACCTGTAATATACTCATAATACATGTGTATAGAAAAGAAGAAAAATCACTTGTGCAAATGTTAGTTCCAAAATTACAACTATGTGACCGTTGATGACTAAGCATATGTGACATATTGGGGTTTCATTTCTGGCAACCAACTCCTCCTCCAACCTGAACAACCACACAGGTCGTACTTTCAACCCTCTGATATGACCCATAGGAGTCTCTCCTGAAACAGTGCCCCTAGGGCGGCAGGCGTACCAGACCTCGGTTGTCATGGTTACAATAATGAACTGTACCAACAGTGGCGTACCTACCATTGTCACCATGGTCTCTATAACAACGGTCATGGCTTGGTTAGGTTTAGGGACTAAAACTATTTGGTTATGTTTAGGAAAATAACATGGTTAGGGTCAGAAAGTTTACACCTTCTTCCTCCATATTACACAGTCTTTGTTGTCATGGTTACAATATAAATAGCTACTGGGAATCAAACACTGCTCTCCCGTGTCATATTCATCCATCCACCACAACCTCCTCCTGACGTGGACTTTGTCCCTCTTTATACTACGTCACCGCACTTTTCGCTTTGCTCCTATCATAATTACTACGACCAATAGATGGTGCCTAGCAACAAAACGTAACTTTGAGTCATAATAAGTTACTGCAAGGACAACCTGTGGGCAAAAGCTAATCTGTGACAGCTGAGGTCTAGCGCCTCAGTCGCCAGAGAGCAGTCCGGCTTTCTGGTGGTGTCTAAACAATGAACCCACTAACCGTAAAGTTTGCTTTACGTTTAGTGGGTTTGTTAAAACTGAGTTATGTAATAGACGAGTGGCTCACCTGAGATACTCTAAATGCATCAGGATGAGTGAGGTTTTGAAAACATAATACTATGACGCCAAACCCTCTCAGTTCAGCAACAACCAAACTCTCAGAATCTCTGTGAGTCCTCATGTACAGTCGATTTTAATTCGACTGTTTAGAGGGTCTCTGTGGAACCTCAGACACTCAGAGGTGCAGCTTTAAAACCTGAAGTCTGCTGACATCCAAAAAAAACCACCACAATAGTGTATGACTGCACTTTGAAAAAAAAGAAGCATTTGTCACTTCATGTGTCCCTTTTCATACAGAGGGCAGGTAAGTGTGGCTGTACGCACAGTCCCCAGACAGATGTATATTTCAGCAAGAGATGTACACACACACACACACACACATACAAAATCACACATAACCGCAATGACATATACCTTTGAAGACACTTACCTTCACACACCAGGCCTGAGCTGCCAAGCCCTTTTCAGATCACCTATCTACCTCCCTCTCCCACCCTCACCACCACACACACACACACACACACACACACACACACACACACCACTGAAGGTGTGTGTTTGTGTGATAGGTACAGTCTGTCTGTCAGGGTCGCCACATAGTAGCTAAAAGTGCTCTGACATCTCCCGGCTGTGTTCACCGGGCTTTGTGATCCCTCCTGTCCCTCTTTCCTCGCCCTCTCCTTTACTGTTGATAGAGGCATCACATCCCATCATGTCTAACCAGCCCCATACTGCCTCTGACCCCCAACCCCCCCTCAGTACTGAGATTAGACTGACAGCAGTGTGTTGATATTTCAGACCACCCTGCATATAGAGGATAGTGTTTTAGAAAATATATTTTTTTACAGTATTTCAAATAAAGAGTTCTTTATTTGTTTACATTCTTTCTACATTTTATCTTTTCTTTCACTCTGGTAGCATGGTTCTCAAGTGCTCTCACTGATCACCTTTCAGGAAGTCCACTACATCTTGAAAAGAATGCAGGCAAAGTCCCTGTCGTTTTGCTGCGTCCATGCACATATATCATGATGCGGTGTAAGTCTGGTTTCATCCATTTCATCAGTATTAAACTGCATGATATTGTTGCAGTTGCCCTTCACAAAATCCTCAACATCTTGCATGTGTATAAATGCAGAAGGACTAAATCTGCAATCCAGGGATGCTGATGTTTTATCCACGATCTCAAAATGCTGCTGTTAGTACAACTGCGTGGTAACAACTCTTCCAGTTGGCAGGGCATTTTTCTTGGCACTTGGCACAGTGGGCTCTCCAGGTTTTCAGTGGTGGCGGTGGCAGTAGTGTTTTCAAAATGCTTCTTCACGAAGATACTTTATCTGTCAACCACATGTCATGTTTTGTAGAGTGCAGCATTGACTGTTTCCACACGGCAAAAGAAGTGCTAAATTTCTGCAGGTGCAAAAGCAGACCGCCGGCCTTACCTCCTCAGTTGTTTAAAGACAGGTCGTCAAGAAATTCCAGCAGCACTGTTGTTTGTCACAGTCCAGGGTGTCGGGCACAGAGTTCTTAAAGACGGCACTTCTTTGCCTTGAGAGTTATCATGTCATGAATAAGTGCCGTGAAGTTGCGACATGGGAATGTTTTGGGAGAAATTGTGCACAATCAAGTTCACAACATGTGCAGTGCAATGGCTGTACTGTGCTCGGACACATGTCACACTGTCCTGGAGCTACATTCATCAGAATATCTTTTAACATCTGAAAAAGCGTGTCTGTTGTTGATTTTGATGCCTCATAAAATCCAAAACAAAGTTCCTCTGGCTCAAGATTTTTAGCTACAAAACGTGAACAGATTGACGCCTGCTCATTGATTGTAATATCAGCTGTCTCATCCATAATCACAGAGAAAAACCCAGCAGATTTTATTTCTACGATCAGCGTTCTCAGTACATCATGAGCCATAATTTCAGTCATGAAGTAAAGATAACTGAAGAATACTGGAGTTGATGACTATTACTGAACTTTACTGTATTAGAGGGGCAGATAAACAAAAACAATTGCATTTTATGACTACAGCATGAAAGTTTCAGCATATAATTTACATACCCCAAGGTTTTATTTCAGACATGGAGGTAAATAGTATCTGACCTCTGGTGACCCTGAGAGGTCACTGACCTCAGCATTGCATTTTTCCTGTTTTTACCCCATTTCTCCACTATAATCATGTATATCTTTGCCAAAATTGCATAAAGATGCGTATTTGCTGCTTGGGCTATGTAACATAATTTTGCTTAGAGCACTGCAGACCCCACCATCCCCAGGTGTTATAGCTTGTTAAAAACACTGACAACTTCTACTGTGTGTTCTATGGAATTACATGACTAGCTAGCACATTAGCTAATCAGCAGCTAGCATGCTAGTTTGTTTTGGACCACACTCATTACTCCAGGGGGGTCACATCTGAAATGCCTCCATGTCTGAAAATAAAGTTAATGGTTTATGGAAGCAGTGGAGAACGTTTCACGCTTTAGTCATAGTGCAGCAGATAAGCGTGTACATGGAAGGTTATTGTGCATTTTATAAGTGCCATGACAACAAGCAACAAACAGAAAAGAGATATTTTCATCTATTTGTCCACTCTTCCCTTTGAACCTCTTTCATAAAAATCAGAGAGAGGAAACTTGATGGAAATGACAAATTGGAGTTTGTGGTGAATTCTGAGATCAGTCAGAGGCTGACCTCTAAACAGACCTCTATTATGAATGATATGAATGAATCATGAATAATTGTTTGTCAGTCAGAGTCAAATGAAGCATTAATAAATTATAGAGAGGGTCAATACAGGGTCTTACAAAAGACGGCCATTGTTCACAGCTGTTATTCGTTGATTTATGAATTATTCAGTTTTTTTTTTCCATGATTAAAAGCAGCCCTCAGCGGATTCATTTGCTGCTGTGTTAACAGAACAGCTAGAACAATGTAAAATTTGCAAAGCTATGTTGATAATGTTTTCTCAGAATTTACAATAATGGCCAACAAACACTGCTGTGTGCTCTCAAAATGGAGGGTATTCTGGTCTAATGTGTTTTGAAATACTCACATTTTTATTTGTGCACTACAATGGAACATGCTTTAATAACAGTAGATTGATGTGCACGCTGAGCTTGCATTTTAAAAAGTAGAGAGAATTTGAGTGAAAATGCAGAAGAGCTGCTTATTTTTACTGTTGGTCATTTTCACCCACACCATGTTTTTACATCTGGTTTCTGTGTTTTCTGTGTACGAAATATATAAAAACTCAAAACAGCAGGCAGACATAAAAGTAATATGTATGCCTAGTTTATATTAGACAAAACATACTGGGTTCGCTGCATGGGTTGGGAAGGGGGGAGGGGTGACGGGGTGATGGAGGGAGAGTGAAGAGTGGGGAGGATGGGTAGTTGTGGGGAGCATCAGCGTTAGGGCGTAATCCACCCTGACAGTCCCTGCCTGTGTCTGCAGGCAAGGCCACAATACCAAAAACACCCCAGCTGTCACACTGACAACTGGAAATGGTAGGAGAGACATCGCACTAATGACTGAGAGTGTGAGTTAAAGTGTGTATGTGTGTGTTTGTGTGTGTGTGTGTGTGTGTTTTTGTTTGTTCATTCCTTTAGGCATGCAGGACAAGACAAGACACCACCCGAGCGTCTGGTTGTTTGGGGAAGGTTAAAGTTGTTTTTATATTTTAGCCTTTTCATTTACATGTTTTATCTCAGTCTCTGTATCATCATCTGTATCACCATCATCATCATCCTTACCTTCATCATCATAATCATCATCATTATTTTCATTTTTATTTTTGTCATAATCGTCACTGCCATTATCATCATCACCGTTGCCATCAACACCAATGTCATTATCATAATCGTCACCATCATCATCATCATCATCATCACCATCACCATCATCATCACAGTACATCATGTGTATGTGTGAGTTTTATATACTCATATTTGTAAAGGGCCTACAAGTTGAGATCAGTGCTAATACAAAACATGCATCAATATCACAAAGTTTGTTTTCTCATTTTAACTGCATATGCATACAGCATGCACACACCCAAACACACACACACACACACACACACACACACACACACACACACATGCGTATCAGCTGGATCTTTTCTCTGAATATAATTTAATGTTTTATGAGGCTCCCATCCATTAAAGTAATCCACACTGCCATCAATCTTTGCACTTTATCAACGAGCAGTCTCAGATTCTTAAAGTGACGCTCAATTAATTTCCAGCAGGACTATACAGGTTCCTACCCCAGCATGAACAAAGTGTCCTGTGTGCACAATTTATGAGGGACTTCCATAAAAGTGGAAAGTATTGTATATCTTTCACGCTACACAACACACAGATGCACATACTTTCCCGGAGCCGGGGATCTATACGTCGCCTGTCGACATAAATATGCAAATCAACTAATGAGAATATGGTGAAGTAACATGGCAAGGTGTGGAGCAGGCAGAATGGAAATGAGGAAGAGGAAGACGGAGTTTAGGTGTCATTAATAATCGGAGAAAACAAGGCCGCAACTGGAATTACACCCCCACACACACATACATGAAAACAGGTTAACGTAAGGCTAAGTTTGCAGGTTAACACATACAGTAAACATGTATGTGCATTTGAGCATAAATACATAAATGACTACATGATCAAAATCACACATTCAGTATGAAAATCCTTTCTGTGGGATTTCTTCTGTTTTGCATTCAGCTGTGCAGCGGTCATGTAGCATAAAGCAACTATACAACAACAACTGGTTATGAGGAGAATATGTCTTATTCATTATCTGAAGTAAAAATAAATTGTGAATAAATTGTAAATAAATAAGTGCGGGAACATTTTACTTACAACTAGATCAAAGTCATTCAAGAATTGATTGCTTGTTTTTGTCAAGACTGATTCTTGCTCGTTCAAGAACATGCATCCTTAATTTGTGCGTCCTCTCTGATCGCTCATCTACGGTGGCCCTGAGAGCTCAAAGCAAAACTAATTCGGAAAACATCTTCATCTTTTTGGCCACACGTGCTGCAAATACTGGCTGGGATTTGTTATTCAATGCTTTTAACTTCAAAAGTCACAACTGGGAAGTGAATTACAAGCGTGTCCCAGCCGGGTTCAACACTTTTTTTTTTTGCCTTAATTGCGATTCTGCAGGTGACAGGAGCAGTCATTACTGGGAGTGAGGTAGTCTGACCAGACGTTCAGCTAACTTCAAGGTTAATAAATGGTATGGTCCACTTTAGGTTTCTGAAATCTTAGTACAAGATTCTACCAGGCATGAATATAGAAAATATATTGTAATAATAAGTAAGAAGGATATATAAATGTTTCAATCCCCTTGAACTGTTGTTTTTACCTCTTTTAGGAGGGAGGGGGTCCAAGTCTAGAGGAGATTATCAGCTACACACAACCTGAAATGTCACAATCCTCTGATGACCAGCTCCATGCTCAGGAAGCTGAAAACAATATTTTCTATGCAAAATTGCCACCTCATGGTTGTATGTCTCCACTAACCAGTCCCGAGTTGATCAGCATGTGCATTCTTGCATTCTTATGGCCACATTTGTATTTTGTTTGGGCACAGTGACCTCTGACCGAAATCTAATCAATTCATATATGAGTCCAAGTGAATGTCTGTGCCAAGTTCCCTTAGAACTTCCCTTAAAGTGGTCGGCCGGCCGAACAACATGAACACATCATACCTCCAGCGCAGAGGCATGAACACAAACATTTTCTTTTACTTGGAACTGCAAAAACAAAACAAAAAAACTGGGCTGAGAATAAAAGGAAAATTTAAAGTCAGTTGTTCTGTGCGTCCTTTTATAGTTCACCAAGCTATTTTCAAGTTTTTCAACTGAGGCAGGAAAGGACCTGGGCTAAAAGTGCTTTTACCAAATTAGCTAACTTCCTAAGCAGAGGAACACGGAGCATGACTGAGACTGAACCATGAGAGGAGTTCAAAAAGCTCACCTCTGAGGATAGGAATGTCACTGAAACAAATGATGAATACAGGGCTGGCCAACCAGCAGACATTGAAGCAACTGGCGGTGGAAGCACAGCTTGACAGGCAGCAGGAGGTTGACCTGGAGAAAACAATGAATGACTGTGAAGATTGGATGAAGTCAGGAAAATAATTCAAACCAACCTCTGGTCAAGATATAGGAAAAATGAGCTGAGCGCTGCAATCCGGGAAAGGAGAGAGAGCTTGTGATGATGTCGCTGCAATACCCTATTTCTGCTGTGAATCGGGATGGTTATGAGATGCAGTTGACTTTCATGGAGAAGCTGTTCGTCATAGCACAAAGGATTGCAGAAGAGGAAAAAACTCAATCTGTGGCAGCTTCAATGGCAGCAGCAGCAAACATGGCGGTCACACCAGCTGCACAGACCACATCCATTGTGAGGATCAAGCCAGCCAGCCTTCCCAAATTTCAAGGAATTTCCACTGATGGAAGAGAGACTGGGAGAGTTTGCAAAAGCAAAGAGAACCAACAGTGGAAGAAAAAAAGATGCAACTTTTGGGCAACATAGATGGAAGACTCTCCAGAGACCTCCATCTAGCTACATACAACTCTGCTGAAGATATATTTAGAGTTCTGGAAAACAGATAGGGAAATATGTCTACAATTGCCTTGGAGATAATTGAAGAATTGTATAACATCCCTGTGTTAAGGGCAGATCAGCCAAGGAAAGTTATCGAGTTAATCCAGACTGTGGAGAAAGCTCTGGCTGATCTCACAGACCTTGGAAATACAGGCACCATCAAGAACCCACTGGAAACCAAGTCCATAGAAAGCAAGCTCCTTGAAACCGTAAAGAAGGACTTGCTTGTCTTCATGATAAATCCCAGCAATGGTGTCACACCTGACACCTCATTTTATCATTCTCCTGAGGTTCCTTAAAACTCAAGAAGAAATCCTGGAAAGGCTGGAGCAGCTTAGAGTGACTGAGAAGCCTGAGAAACTGGAGAGGAAATTTGAGAGGAAATATGCATCCACCCGTTCCACAAGGAAAGATGGAGGCTGTATTGTCTGTGGCGATCAAAAGCATAAAGATAAAATGTTCTTTTGTAAGCAGAAAGACGTCAACATTCAGCTCGTGGTACGACTTAAAGACGCTACCGGTATGGATTACATGAACATTATCAACCAGAAGCAACGATTTGATTAATTTATGGATGTTTGTTGCTCGTACCTGATTATGAGGATGGGGATGTGAATATTATTTAAAATTATTACAAAAAATATGAGAGAATGGTTTATTGTCAATTAATTATAACTAAATGAATGTTATGTAAAAAATATTTAGCTTATTTAGTTTATCTATTTATTTAGTAAGAGGTGAATAATAGGTAGGTGAAGAAATTTAAAGAGTGGATGTATTTTATTTAGAAAAGAATGGATGTTTTTGTTTCTTCAAAGGTTATCAACCTAACAAAAAATGTCTACTTACCACTCAGTATGAAAACAAACCGGACTGAGAAGAAAAGGAAGAAAAGTGAAGTGAGTTGACCTGTGCGTCCTTTAAAGGTCACCAAGCCATTTTCAAGTTTGTGCAGGAGCTGAACAAAATATCTGGTATAACCTGACAGTGTGGTTACAAATTATGAAGTGTTCTGACAAAAATCTGTGAAGTTCTGGGATGGTGATCATTTAATTCATTGCATAAAGGTACTTTATGAATCCCCAATGGCCAAGATTAAGATGAATGGATTCTTTTCTTCTCTTTTACCCTCTTGAACCCCAAGCACAGGGATATCACTGTGGTCCAGGGGTGGACAGTAACAAAATACATTTACTTGAGTACTGCAGGCCTACTTAAGCATATTTTAGGTATCTGTACTTTGCATAAGTATTTTCTTTTTTTTTTTAAAAAACTTCTGACTTTTACTCCACTACATTTAAAGAAAAAAAATGTTCTTTTGACTCCACTACATTTCGATGAATATCCCAGATGTTTCTGGGATATTCCTGTGAGCGTCCTCCTGGGATAAAAAAGCACCTTACTTTGACTGGAAGCACCTTGAAGGACCTTGTAGCCATGTGAACAAGCCTTCAGAGCCTCATCACACAGAATATGTCACCACATCAGCAAACACCACTGTGTATCATTGTGAGATATTAGGGGTATGGGTGTTTGTCTGACAGCACGGAGGCATGAAAAACCGACAGTGTTTTCAGGTTGTCCTTCCATCCGTACAGACATATGGACGCCCGAACCATTCTTGTGGATGTGATATCTCAGAAATGCCTTGATGGAGCTTCTTCAAATTTAGTGCAAACGTTCACTTGGACTCAAGGATGAACCGATTCAATTTGGTGGTCAAAAGTCAAAGTCACTGTGACCTCACAAAACACGGTTTTGGCCTCTTGAATGTGGTATATCAAGACCACCTCAATGAAATGTGTTTCGATTTGGCACAAACATTCCCTTGGACTCAAAGATGAACTGATTATATTTTGGTTGACAAAGGTCAAAGTTGAAGGTCGCGATGACCTCATGTTCTTGTGAATGCAATATATCAGGAATTCCCAGGGGGAATTTCATCACTCCTGTCAAAATGTGACTTCGTAAAACACATTTTTGGCCAGAACTTACAAATGCATTCACTAATTATGACACAATTTAACTGACATGTCTATAAGGATAAAATTAAGTGAGAACATTTTATATCCAAAAGATCCAGTGTCAGAATCTCCAAAAACACTTCTGGCCATTATTATAACACAGTAACTCAGGAAGGACAGACTGTAACCATATTTCCTGCAACCTGGCTGTTTAGTGAAGGAAACAACCATGAGGCAGTGATTCTAGTTTCTAATTTAAGGGGAAGGATCAATAAATGTATCTATTTTTCAGAGGACTCTGCATTTTAAAAATATGGAAAATATGAAAGATGAGGTTGAACACTCCCTCCCTACCTGATGTTTTTCCAGTCTGTTGTGGGAAGAGCACACCAGCAGATGGCCTTTGATACTGTGGAAGTCAGAGGACTCAGTGAAGGATCATTCCAGATTTATCCTTAGTGGAGATTTTCTTTGGTTAGGCCTGAGGCCCCTGCTGCTCTCTGCTTCATAATCCACACTGTGCTGTTGCATGGATTATTTTATTCATTGCCATTATTAGTTATGTAGGACATATATCCCATGAAGGTCTGATTGTGGGATAAAAGACCTAATAAGCCTGTAGATGTATTTATTCCATATATACAGCATACGCCACAAGGGGGTTTGCAAGATGTCCATGTGTAGCACATTTAGTTTGATGTAGTTGTGTATCTGACTATCCATGTTTTTGCAATCTGTTCTGCTTTTGAATTTTTTTAAGACTGGAGAATGGGAATTGGATGCTGGATGATGGACAGATGTTGAGAGATCACAAATTAGCTCCAGACCATCTACTGTCAAATCAGACCCACAATATTCAATTTGAAAACTCTTAAATATGAAGCTGTACAATAAAGATCATATTTTTCCTTCATCTACTAATGATGTTCTGGCTAATAAACTAATAAGTGGACCATATGGTGAGATTTCTTTTTTTTCTATTGCCAAGTTATGATAATAATAAATAATAATAACGTTTATTTATAGAGCACTTATCAAAACCAGAAATTAAAAAGTCCTTTACAAGGATGGAATAACAAAACACATGCAAACAAACTACTCAAGATGAAAAATAAAACAATAAAAACACAATACAAATAGAAACACAAATAGGATATGTGAAATATTTAAAATCGATTATTAAAAAGCTCTGTGAAAGAGCTATGTTTTTAGAAGCAATTTAAAAAACGATACTGCCCTGACAGCAAAAGCTCCGCCCCCTATAGCAGACGACCTCAGACAATGTTGTAGTCTGGGACCATGATGTGATTTAAAAGTCAAAAGTAGATTTCTAAAATTGATTCAAAAACGGACTGGACGGGGATAATGTGATCTGTTTTCCTAGTTTTTGTTCATAGTCTAGCTGCTGCATTTTGTTCACTTTGAAGTCTGTGAGTTGTTTTCTGATTCACTGCCAGTTAGGAGATCATTACAGAGATCTAATCTTGAAGAAACAAAAGCGTGTATGATGGTTTCTGTGTCTCTATTTCTAAGGTCAAGAATGAGCCTCTGTGCTCAATACTAATTTTGACACATTCATTGCAAGTCTCTCTTTTGTATGACTTTATGTCTTTATGAAGTTTTATGAAGTTTAATGTAGAAAGGTTTAGCTAAAGTAAACTTGAGAATGTCATTTAAAGGGATTTACGAAAAAACATCCTCTAAAAGTCGGCATTTAATCTCCTCTGGAATTTGACATTAGCTGATACAGAAACGTATAAGTAGCATTCTAAACATGCCATTTGATCTGTAGAGCAGCTTATAGGAAACACCAAAAGGTTGCTCAGCTGTGCTTGAGTCCTCCAACTAAAGAATAAGATGAGAAGACAACCAACATAGTAAATAAAACCCGGATGAATAAGGAATTGTATTTCCCTCTCTCTCATGCTGACAGCTGCTGCTGTTCTCAGCTCTATGAGCTAAGGAGGCGTTCAAGAGCTTTCGCCATTGCAGGGCGTTACAAAATATCACTGAGAGCTGTCCATTCAATATCAACTTCATCTCATCCCTGAACACATCTGCAACTTCAGCCAAGCTGCTGCAGAGACAGAGTTAACATTTTACAAATTAAAACTTGCAGGACAACTCTCAGTTTGGGTAATATTGTTTCCAGGATGACTCCATGAACGGAAAAGTCTCTAAGATTTGTTTCACAAATGGATGAATCAAGGTTTATTTTTATTGGTATTTAAAGTCAAACAGAATGTACTAAATCAGTTGAACAAAGACAATGTGTCCCCTCCCCCTTTGTTCTAATCCAACAGACCCCACCCCAGACCCCACATGGTTCAGTGTCACTGTACCATGTTTGAATGTATCTGTATGTATGTGAATAGTTTCTCTTAACTCTGATTACAAAGTGACAAAAAACGGAGGTGAGACAAATGAAAACGGACAAAAAACAAACACAAGCAAAAGGAACAGAATAAAATCAAACAATATAATGAATAGAAAAAAAAAAGATTAATTAAAAAATAAGTTAAAGAATTACAAATAGATAAATAAATAACTATATCTAATATAATTTTACAAAACTGCAGTATCAGTAGCATTCATTTTTCCTACATAAGTTAAAAAAGGTTGCCATATAGCATGGGATTTCTGACACTCTTATATAGTATAGAGAATTTTCTCCATAGTCAAATGGTATATAAGGTCTTTAATCCATTGCCCAAAAGCTGGAGGAAATTCATCCTTCCATTGAAACAGTATGAGACATCGAGCTATAAGAGATGCAAAAGCTATTTTACTTTGTGCGACTAAGATGTATATCTTGTGGAGTTAATCCAATCATGATCTTTTTTTTGAGATAAGGTAAATTTGAAAATCAAACAACCTTTCAATGTTTAGATTCATGATGAATCATACTTAAACAAAGGGTAATAAATAAAGTTTCATCCTGTTGTTAACTGCATGAGCGGATCTAAACGTCAGCCTCTCCAGGTTGGGGACAGGTTGAGCGTTCCCTGGCTTTTGTTCATTTGTGACACATTTGGAAAGTACTGAACGAGTGTGAAGAGTTTTATTGTGGAAGGTGAGAAGGCCACTTGGTGGGTCCAAGGGGTCTCTGAAAGTTGACCCACCTTATATTTCCTGGCGGTACTACAGATAAACAGGGGTGTCCACACTACATGAAAATAAAGACAGACGGCACAACCGGAGATTACAAAGTGCTTTACAGGGAAAAAGATATACGCAGAAATTACATGAATGGACTCATCAGGCTTGTTGAGGTAGCTGCAGATGTTGGCTGGTCGTAATCCAAAGCATGAAGCCATAGAGGCAATACATGGAAATTATTTTAAAAACAAAGAAAGGGCAAGCAAGGTTAAGCCCTGCTAATGCCCTGCACTCCGCTTACAAATCGTTCCCCCCCTAATTCTGTGTGAGAGAATTACATTTTTATTAAAAAAGAAAACAGAGAGAAAGATAGGGATGGGAAGTGATGGTGGTGGGATGGGGGTCTTTGAAGCGTATCGGTAGAGCAATAGGAGATATAAGATATGGTTGATTCGTAAAAGGTCAGAGGTCAATCTGTGGTTGATTAGATCAACTGTATCATCTCAAGCAAAATGTTTTTGGATTTGCTACCAGCCTGGTAGAATATCACATGAGCCAAAAAATCCACGGGTGGCGAGTGTGTGTGTGTTTGTGTGTGTGTGTGTGCGTGCGTGTGTGTGATAGCGGCTGACTTCAACAGTCCCTTAAGTGCTTGTCACGCTCGCGTAGGCGCTTACTCAGGCGAGCCCCAAGGGAAAGCACTCGAAAAACAAACAACGAACAGTAGAGGAAGATGAAGAGGGATGAAGACGGAAAAAAAACACACATGCACAAAAACAAAGCAGAGCAAATGGAGGAGTAAAGTGATGCTATAAAAGATGCATCATCACCCTCCCTCCATCCCTCCATATCTGTCCTGTTATTTCCCCTGGAGGTCTGCCTGCCTGCCTGTCAGTCTCCTATGAGTTCTGACGGCTGTCAGTTTGCAAAAAGCTAAATGATTAAGTGACACCACTTAATAATCACACTGCGGCATAATTCTCTACAGCACTTTTATGAGCCTGTGTTGTGTTTCATTTCAATACTTTATTGGCATCAAGCACAGCTGCAGCAGATGCCAGTTATTTATAGCCTCCTGACAACTTCAGCGCTGATGCATTAGTCAGTGGGTCATTTTCTGATGCCAATAAATTAGCCATGTTGTTCTTCGTGCCACTTTGTCTCATTGTACAGCAGCCAGAAGGTGTGAATACCAGCCGGAGCACCAATACACTGTGAGGCTATACTGAACCAGGTTCACATGTCAAGGACCGATCTCTATGTCACCACTATCTACACTACTCAACCAAATGCTCACTTCATGAATGTTTGACATGTGTGTCAGAAAAGCTGATCGCATGCTGCACAATCATCACAATAATTCTGACCAAGCTATGAAGGGGTGTTTCTTCACCTCGTTGTGGAGAAAATGTGCATCGTTGAAACTATTTTTTTGTTGCCTCAACACCGGAAGCGTTGTAACTGTGTGGGCATTTTTTCCTTCCACATTGTCATGTAATGTAAAGTTATTGTTGGCTACCTGGTGGGCGTTGGAACAAGCTGTAATGTTTACAGCTTGTTCCAACGCCCACCAGGTAGGTATATTACCACCTAAAGCTGATGCAGATAACACATTAACAAACATAAGCTGTGTCTCAACTCAGGCGGGCTCCTCCTTCAGAGGCTGCATTTGAAGACTGAAATGGGACAGTCGCGCCGCTGTGACACAATCTAAGACTCCTTCGAATCCGGCCAAAAAATGTGTCCTTCGTTTGTGGCCAAACCTACCCCGATATTCATTGCGCGCCAGTAATCAAAGCAAACAACTGTGACAGAAAGCCATTGTTTAATGTAAGCATTTTGTTTCAGCTCAGTTCAATAGCTAACAACTATTAACACCAACGGCCTTAAGACCTCAAGTTTCTGTGAAAGAAAGTTACATGTTGTCAAGGTTCCATAGGACAGACTTCATTTCAGTTCAGCCTTCAGGGTTTCAATGGCTATGAAGGGCCAGGATGCGGCCCCTAAACAGCTTTAGTTACAGATCGAGCAGACAAAGAACACCATAAGCATTTATTTGTGTTTGGGTCCATCTGATGTCCAATATTCACTGTCTCCTCACTATATCCTATTTGGGAGGAACACTAGCAAACCTGGCAACACTGGAGACTGAGCCAGAGAGTAAAGTTACAGGCTGTTCAAGTAAAACAATGAGTTGAAAGTTAAACCCTAAAATTCCAACCAGTCCTCCGACCTGAACAACCACACAGCTTGTTTGTTTTCAACCCTCTGATATGACCCATAGGAGCGTCTCCTGAAATAGTTCCGCTGCGGCGGCAGGTGTACCAGACCTTGGTTTTCATGGTCACAAATAATAAACATGCAGACTGCATTGAGAGCGGTGTACCTACCTTTATTGCCGTGGTTACTATATTAACGGTCACGGCTTGGTCAGGTTTAGGAAAAAATGGTGACTTGGGTTAAAAAAAAGTACTTCCTCGACATTAGACGATCTTTGTTGCCATGGTTACAATAATAACCAACTTTGATCAAATAAACTGTTACTTCCACATGGGAATCGAACAGCGCTCTCATGTGTCATATTCTGTGTCAACCTCCTCCTGACGTGGACTTTGTCCCTCTTTAAACTACGTCACCGCACTTTTCTCTTCTCTCCTGTCATAATCACTACGACCACTAGATGTCGCCTAGCAACAAAACGTAACTATGGGTCATAATAACCTGCTGCACAGACGACCTATGGGCTCATTTTTTTAACAGGAGGTTCAGTTCAACATTACTATCACACCTGACATTAAATAATATAGATCCATCCACTGTTAATATCAAAATATTAATTTGAGTAGCTTGAAACAACTAAACAACTATTAATCAATCGGTTACCAGAACAATTTCCAGCGCCCATGACACTGTTCTAGTATGGCAATAAACATATTATTCTATTTTTTTTTTTTTGCCTTATTTATGATATTGACCTCTTGTCTGATCATTCAAATATTTGACCTTTAATCTCTGATGTGTAAAAGTAAATGTTGACAAAGTTCTCCATGTTATTTTAAGAGCTGGCCACTGTAATGTTGTCCTCCGATTTCTGGTGATGTCTGGTCTAATACATGTCAGTCTAATTTGATGTAGATTCTCTTTTTAAAAGACCTCTGTAGTGTATCTAGCTAGGCAACTATAGTGTTTGGAACATGTGGAACACGGATCAACAGCTTAATTATGCTGCAGGAGCGTTTGTCAAGAGATTTTAACCTGTTCTGACATCGCTGTTGGATCGCTGGTGGAATTCATGCTAACCGAAGTAAGTTTAGTTGACTTCAGCTGCAGTCGAGCAAGCTGCAAACTTTCCAGAGGCATCTTTCACATTCACCAAGGAGAGTATTTCATCTAAGATTAAATATGTTTGATGTTTTTCTTTCTAAAGAGTACCTCAAAGACATGCAGTTTGGTCTTCTCAGAGGTTTAAACTGTCTGAACAACAAGACCTGGCACATTATTGCTATGAAACAATCATTGCACTTTCCTGTGTTATATTCAGGTCTGGCCAACTAAACTTTGTTTCTTATTTACTGGCTGTAAAACTGTGGCACAGCAGCTCCACACTGTTAATACCTGATAATCCCCACTATCTCTGATAAACATACATCTGCCCCACTGTCCTTGCTGTAAAGACCTAATATCTCATCAGATAATATCTCGTAGGATTTTAGGACAATCTGATTGTTTTTTGCTATGCAACCGAAGCAATGATGGTGCTCTTTGCTTTGATATTGGCATGGCTATTATTGGATACAGCAGAGCTTTTGATTTGCAGCAGATTATATTGGGTAAATCTATTTATCTAGATCAGTTTTTATTCTGAAAGAAAATCTTGTTTGAATAAACAGACCAACAAATTATTAACAATATCTTCTGTCAATTTTGTCTTCAAATGGAATCAGGTTACACAATTGGGAAACATGAAATAAACACACTGCCTTATATGTATGATATAATGCAGGTTGTTGATTACATGTTCATCATGTTTATTGTAATACCACAGTATTGTACACTGTGTCCCTCCTCTATTGTTCATCCTGGTGTTTTTGTCTTTTTTATTTCTCATATTTTCTGCGCTGTATATGCACTGTATCAGGGGTCTAAGGATAGAGGCTGTCACATGATAGATAGATAGATAGATAGATAGATAGATAGATAGATAGATAGATAGATAGATAGATAGATACCCTCCAGTGGAGGGTGGATCACCATCATTGTTGCATGAATGAGTCACCTCAATGACCTCATGTTTTGATAATAATGTCGATTTCTTGGCTATGATGTTCCTCGTCTTGTTTCCATGTGCATGTGCCAGAGCAGCAGCAGCCTCTTGCTTCAAATGCAAAGCCTCTATAGTTGCTTCCACTTCTACCTTCTCTGCCGCCAATCTTGCTCTCTCTTTTTTTTTTCTAACCATCTCTTTCTCAGCCTCCTCCTCATGAATTTCCCTTAGGGGATATATAAAGTATCTGTCTATCTATCTATCTATCTATCTATCCTTCGCACGAGCTTTAGCTACTGCACTGCTCATTGAAGATTTAGAGAGGGAGGTGTCTTGAACCAGATTGTGATGCTTTATCATCTCTTTCAGGAGTGTTGTTTCTGTTGCTTGTTTTGCTCATTGTTCTGTTGGCTTTTCACTGTAACTGTCCTTTCTACATGTATGAATTGTGGGACGTAGATTGACAGCCGGCCAAACCCCATTCAATAATGATATGAGTCAGGAAGTCAGCTCTTCATTTTAATGACTTTACTGTTGCAATCACATTGAAATAGAGTGAAACTATATTTCCCGTAAAAGACAGTAATTCTGTTTTTTTCTTTTCTTCATAAAGTGATCTATTGGTACAATCAGTGCTTTAAACATATCAATCTCAATAGCAATAAACAAATCTACTAAAACACAGCAAAGGGTGGAGTATAAAGACAATATACTTGAACTCTGTGCTACTGCAAATCCCATTCGAAAACATGTAACCTCTGCTTTGCAAGGTCTGCTATGGCAGAGACTTTTTGTTAGTTGTGTTTTGGACTTTCTCACCTGTTTTATTTTGTAAAAATGTTTCCTTGTGTCTCAGTGTTTTGCTTCCTGTCCTGGTCTTGTTTGTGTGGTGATTGTCTGCCCCGCCCTAATGTGTTTCACCTGTGTTCAATCACCTTGCCTCCCTTGTCTATATAGTCTTTGTGCTCTGGTTTGTCTGTTGATCTCTGGGTTCGTCCTCATCGGTCCACGTCTCCTGTTCTTGTCTGGTTCTTCTCCAAGCTGTTCACGTCCTGTTCATCTCCGGGTTTGTCCTTGTTCTGTTCATGTTGCCTGTTGTCATCCCCTGTGGTTCCCTGTGCCTGTTTTTTGAAGTTCTTTTGTTAAATAAACCTGCCTGCACCGTCCCCAATGTGTTGGCTGCATTTGGGTCCACCCCTACTTACCTCAAAACCCTGACATGCTTAAACACAACTACATGCAGGTGAACCAAACATTCACAAATGCTCGATGCTACATGCTAAGCTACATGCTACATGCTATACATTCACAAAAGGCTATAAGCTACACGCTACATGCTGTACATTCACAAAAGCCTAGATGCTACATGCTACCTGAGCCAGAGAGTAAAGTTACAGGCTGTTAAAGTAAAACAATGAGTTGAAAGTTAAACCCTAAAATTCCAACCAGTCCTCCGACCTGAACAACCACACAGCTTGTTTGTTTTTAACCCTCTGATATGACCCATAGGAGCGTCTCCTGAAATAGTTCCGCTGCGGCGGCAGGTGTACCAGACCTTGGTTTTCATGGTCACAAATAATAAACATTCAGACTGCATTCAGAGCAGTGTACCTACCTTCATTGCCATGGCTACTATATTAACGGTAATGGCTTGGTCAGGTTTAGGTAACGATGGTGGAAAAAAAGTACTTCCTCGACATTAGACGATCTTTGTTGTCATGGTTACAATAATAACTAAGTTTAATAAAAAACATGCTACCAAAGAGAACATTTGTAAATGCAATAATCAGTCGTGAATGCTCTTCAGTATGTTGTACAAAGTCAATTACACAAACTAGCAATGGTTTTCTTGGGCATAACAAGCCGGGACTGGAAAAGATAGCTCTAGTCTAGTGACCACGCTGATGTTGGTGCATGGCTGGCAAACAAAGGACTAACAAATAAAGGGATACTACTTCCTATTGCTGTTTGCAACACAGAAGTCCAACAGATAGCGCTAGAGGGAAGAATAGCTACTTTTCCCAAAACTGTTCACTCATTTACAAACATGATCTAGTCAAAGGACTTTTAAAGGTCTACTAAACATTTTGAACTGACTACATCAGGTTATTAAATATTTCATGACCTATAGCCCCTCTCTTTTGGCATGAATGCACATTTGCAGTTCAACAGGTGAGACATAGAAAAGTGGTGACAACCTCACCAACACAGCCACCTTAACAGCATGGCTCTAGAGATGGCAAATAGTGGTAATTGCAGAATAACAATCTGGCCTACAAACATCAACATGGCACCGCAGATGGCTGCCTTGTGTGTTTGTGCACGTTGTTTTGTCTTATTTTGCCATCACATGGACCTATGCCAGGACCGTGTTTGTGGACTTTCGCTCTGCCTTCAGTACCATCATCCTGGCTCTACTGTAGGACAAGCTCTCTCTCTGAGCGTGCCTGACTCCACCTGTAGGTGGATCACTGACTTCCTGTCTGACTCCCGGACCATCAGCACCGGATCCCCCTAAAGCTGTATCCTTTCTCCTCTGCTCTTCTACCAACAGCTGGACCTCGAGTCATCAGTCTGTCAAGCTCCTGAAGTTTGCAGGCGACGCCGCCCTTATTTGGACTGATCTCTGGTGGGTATAAGTCTGCCTGCAGGCGGGAGATTGACTGTCTGGTGACCTGATGCAGGCAGAATATCTGGGAGCTCAATGCTCTACAGACAATGGAGGTGATTGTAGATTTCAGTAAGAGTCCAGCCTCACCCGCAGCCATCACCCTGTGTGACTCCCCCGTGGGCACTGTGGAGTACTTTGGCTTCCTCTGCACTATCATCACACAGGACCTCAAGTGGGAGCTGAACATCAGCACCTTCATCAAGGAAGTCCAGCAGAGAATGTACTTACTGGGCATTTGAAGAAGTTAGACCTGCAAAGGACAATGATGGTGAATTTCTACACCTCCATCATTGAGTCCATGCTCACCTCTTCCATCACAATGCTGCTGCCACTGCCAAGGACAAGAGCAGACTGCAGCGCATCATTCACTCTGCTGACTCTGCATTCTGCTGATCCTGCAGGATCTGTACACCTCCAGGACCCCCCCCCCACCTGTCTCCTTTCTTTGAATACTTGATTTCTCATATATATTCTCATATTTCATACTGTGAACTATTGCATTCCCCCATTTATATTGCACTCTGTACATATTCCTATATTTGTATGACATTTTTCCCATTTCTATTGTAAAGAAAATCTATTCATATTTAAGCTATCTGACCAGTAGTATTTGCTTTTGCTTTATCTTTCTTTATATTTTTGTTCTTAATACGGTTATTGTTATGCACCAAAACACCAAAACAAATTCCTACTTGGCAATAAACCTGATTCTGATTCTGAAACTAATAAACCCTCAGTAATGGGAAAGATGTAGAGCGCTCCACCATATCTTCACTCAACAATCTTCAAAGGTTGCCGTTGGTCAAAGGGGCTGTATGTAAGTGGGAGCAGGTGGTGGTCACGTGCCAAGAGCTTCAGTCATCGGTGCATTTAAAATATTATAATACATCAGGCATGTCCAAAGCCCGGCCCATGGGCCAATTGTGGCCCACTGACTGATTTTAACTGGTCCATGACTTGTCTCTCAAAATATACAATATGTGGCCCACCACACAGTATTGGTTAATGAAGCGAGTTCACTTTGTGATTTTCGCATTCATCTCATGATGGCAGCACTATCCTACAGTCGTAGACATCTCTACAATGCAGGTGTAACTAATGTTCTCAACAGACCGTAAACCGGCAACAGACATTTGCCACTAGGCGGCAGTCATGGCCACAGCAAGGAAACATAAAGTTGACAGCGAGGAGCGGCGGACCGTTTTTCACTGAAAGCTGCTCTTGCTGCTGCTTTCAAGTTGCTTTTGTCTCATTTGCCAAGACACCGTTGCTTTAATGAGGCAGTTCAACGTGAAGAGACATTATGAGACTAAGCATAATTCATACCAGCGCCTGTCCTGCAGTGAACAGGTGGTGTGTGGCAGTGAGCTCTTAGTGAGTAAAGGACTGAAGTTTGAAGTTTGACAACATCTCTTCTAGACTGATAAGTAAACAGCTGTTTATTCTAACGTTAGTTATGTAGCAATAGCAAACATATAGCTCCTTTAACCTGCCCAGTTTCCCTTTAAAAGTTACTTTGTATCAAAACAAGAAATGTCTACTGGCCACTTATATCCAAGAATGTCAAATAAAACTCTAAGTCAAACTGTAGTAATTCCCGCAGTGTGAACACAGACTGAACTTGTTTCTGTGTGTCTGATATCTTGTTAACTGTGCTGACGGGCTGAATGAGTGTTCTGGAAAGTTGTATGGCTGACCAATCTGCCTAATCATTGATCTCTGTAACCCCAACCCATTCCATCCCAGTTTCAACAATCAATAGGGCTCAGACAGACAACCCTGACGTGCATAGATGAACGCACACGTACAGTACACCCACTCTGCCTCTGACACATCCTCCATTTTTTTCCTGCCCGCTCATTTAAAATAATTTGTCATTTAGCTTTTCTCTCTCCCTTTTCTGTCTCTTGTTTTTCCGATGATTGTTTAACAGAAAACAAAGACAGCAGCCACTGGGGAGGCAGTGAAAAACAACCGCTCGACTCTGTACTCAGTTATCTACAAATGTACTCTTCAGTTTACCCCCCCCCCCCCCCCCCCAAAAAA
>NW_019525485.1:3173719-3175770 GCF_002814215.2 Seriola lalandi dorsalis | reverse complement strand
GTTTCCCCCCCCCCCCCCTCAAAAGACACAACTCACGGTTTGTTGTTGTGCTTTTAATGTCTTCCTGTTACTATACTCCCTGTTGGCACAGAGCAAATGCCAATCCACATCCACCAATTTCTATTTACTTTGCTCAGCAGTGGCTAAAAATGACCTCTGCTCTCCCTCCAGTGCTGTTGGATTTGAGCCAAAGAGCTCAACACTCAGCTTTCAGGACATTACCAAATCCCAGCGTCTAGAAGGAAATCAGTTTGACCATGGAGAGCAGTGTGGCAGCTGACTGGACTGCCCCTGGTTCAAAACCCTATCACTATAGGCAATTTAATGCATCCATCTTGATGTTTGTGGCTGAAGCACAAGGGTCTGGAATTGCAAAGGGAATGTCAACAACAACAATAATAATAATGATAATAATAATAATTATAATAATAAATTGTATTTATTTTTTTCATTTTCATTTTATTTATTTATTTGCTTAACACAACAAAACTATTCAATCCAGAGTTTGCAGTTCAAGAGGCCACAGAGTTTCTCATTTGTCCAGTCACTTTTTTAATTTTTAATCAAAATGTACCATTCAGTGGCAGACTGTCATTGCAGGCTGGCTGCAGGCTAATAAGAATGTATGACCAGATAGAAAGACTCTCTCTGAACCATGCTAATACCCAGTATTCCTTGCAGAAAATAACAGTGGATGACAATCAAAATATGTCTACAAGAAGTTTAGCTCTGGCTCTACACAAGAAAACTGCATTTCTGTGTAAACTGTGGAATACAGCTTTATAAAGATTTTAGAGTGTGAGTACTGCACAACAAAAAACTGAAATTGGCCTTTGTAGTGCAGGAGACCTTGTCTGGTCACTGAGAAATCATTTGTCAAGTCTTAGGTGTCAATTTCACACTTTTGTGGACGTTGCTAAGAACATGTCTCCAACAGTTTGTCAGTTCTATAAAGCCGACATGTAACAAGCAAAAGATGGAAGCAGCTGTCTGGATCCACAGAACCACAGTGTTAACTGTCAGACCGGGCCGAGTCAAAATTGACAGACACATTCAACTCTACATCTGCTAAAGAGACCCACACTGAAGCTGCAGAAGAAATATTCCATGGACTTGGAGGAAAGCTTTTTTGAAGAACCTGCTCAGTTTAGGGAGTTGAGCTGCAGCCAGGAAACAAATACATCTGAACTTCTACTACTCACAATAATAAGAGACTGAATTTACAGTTTGTGTTCCCTCATGTTGACATTACGCTGTGTATTCCTAACAGTGCCAGTGACTAATGCCAGTGGGGATCAATCATTCTGTAAACTTGGCTTGGGATTGCTTCAGGTGGGGGGGCAACTATTCCCACGAGAACTTTGATACTTCTCGTGGTGTGGGCATGCTGGAAACAACTTGACTTGTGAACTCCTGCAAATGTAGGCTTGCGAGTTGATCACATCCAAGTCTTTCCAACTACACATGCCTCCCCTCTAAAATTATCATCTCAAGTACAATATTTTCAATTGATGGTTATATGAAAAGCTCAAATAATGAATTTATGTCTTCAACATGGCTGACTGTGTGTCTGGTGGGACACACTCTTAGCAGCACGTCTACCTTTTTGTTGAAGTGAGTAGAGGGACCATAATTTTCCATTTTTGGTGCTAGCGTGACATGGGGGGAGGGGCAGTACTCATCTGATGAGAATGAGAGTGTTGACCCTCCTGTTGTCTCTCAACCACCAGCAGACACGATCCCTTCCAAAAATGGAAAGATAATATGGTCCCTTTCCCCACTTCAACAGCAGGGTAGACTTAGCGTTACTAATATTATCAAACGGTTCCAGGCCCCACAGATATGCAATCAGCCATGTTGAAGACATCAAGTCATCATCAGAGCTCTTCATAACACCATCGATTGAAAATATTGTTCTTGGGATGACAAATTTAGAGGGAAGCGTGTGTATGGGGACAGTTGGAAAGACTTGGATGTAGTTGACTTGGAAGCCTACATTGGCTTGCTCATTTTGGCAGGAGTTTACAAATCAAAAGGTGAAGCAACAGCAA